>NW_007732222.1:162677-164296 GCF_000696425.1 Galeopterus variegatus | reverse complement strand
ATGAACACCTTCTGGGAAGAATCCTAACTTTTTGTATTCTTAATTTTGCATGCTTTTGCTTGAAGGAGGCCCCATAACACCTGGATTTACCCTGCCTATCCATCTCTCAAAAATTCTTTGGCACACCCGGCAGCTTTTTTACTTTTCCATGTATTGGCTTAATTTGAGTTTGTGGGATTCTATCTTGGTCCTTGATCCTAAGTCCCATCCCATTGTTCAACCTGGTAAAGCATTTTCCTGCTCCCTCTCAATGCCTGGAGATGTGTTTCTCCTCCCTTATTCTCCACATCTCCTTGCCCAGGGGTGTTTCGCCTTATTCTCTGCCTGACTGCTGTCTGAGGCTTGGATGCTCAGGGATGGATAATGCTTGTCTGCCAGTCCTCAGACTAGAATGCTTTCCTCTCTGTTCTCCAATTCCCAGAAGAATAGCTTTGGTCATTACCTCTCTTGAGCACTGTACCTGACCCTCTGCTATACTTCAAAATCACGTTATGCAAGAGTACTTCAAAAAGTTCATGGAAAGATTCACATTATCTTTTAATTCTATTTTTCCATGAACTTTTTTGAAGTACCCTCGTATGATCTAAGTTGTTTTCTCCAGCCCAGGTTAGCCATAGTGTACATTTAAATATGGCCCTGGCTCATTCTTCCTACCCACCTGGGTCACCACAGAGAAATGTCAAAAGCCTTATACCAAAGAAAGTGTATATATACTTCTGCATATTGAGAATGAAGACACAGTTTCAATGGAAAAGGGCAAATGGTAATATCAAGTGAAGGTAAGGCCACTGTCAATATCTGGCTTTCTTGAAGATTTTAGCATCTGACTCTATATTCTTCCATCTAATTCTGAGCAACATTCCCAGTGACTTCAGTATCGCCATTGAGAACTCAGCCGATAATCTGGCTTCCTTAGTTTATAGCATCAACTTCAGTGTTATTTACTTTCCACTTTGCTTTAGAGTCGCATGTACAGATACTATGTCTATTTGATCCTTGATGGCAGGAATAAAGGATGCCCTGGTCGTCTTATACCTCCAATCATGACTAACACAGTGCTTTAAATACATGTTAGGAACACAATAAATGTCTGCTGGTTATATGAATTGATAAATTTTTGAAAAGTGTAGCTACAAAGTTAAGAATGATAAATGAAGCTGGATCGAGGTAGTGTCCTGGAATGATAACTGGAAATCATGATCAGGAAGATGATTTATCAAACTATCATTCAAGTTCAAAAAGTATTCTCCCTTTTGATGTATTCTGAATGTGAGTTACATAAAAAAAAAAGTTTAAGGGCCAGCCCCATGGTTCACTTGGGAGAGTGCGGCTCTGGTGGCGCCGAGGCCATGGGTTTGGATCCTATATAGGGATGGCCAGTGCACTCACTGGCTGAAAGTGGTGCAGACCACACCATGCCAAGGGTTGTGATCCCCTTACCAGTCAAAAAAAAAAGAAAGAAAAAAAAGAAGAAAGTTTAAAATTTGTGATTTTTTTCTCTGATTGTAGGGTTTGCATCGATATTATTCTCAATGTATTTTAAAACTACACAAAATCGTTTAACATTCAAGCAATCCTTTATCCCTCATCCCTTAAAAAGGTAAGTTTCACAAAGCAAT
>NW_007732222.1:158294-162197 GCF_000696425.1 Galeopterus variegatus | reverse complement strand
TTTAACATTCAAGCAATCCTTTATCCCTCATCCCTTAAAAAGGTAAGTTTCACAAAGCAATTTAGATCATATCTAAAATTTTACTTTTACAATTAGATAATGGTATTTACATTATTAGCTAAATTATTATTAAAGGGTTATCCAAAGCTGTTTAAATAGACCTGATACATTATACATGTAATATATTTTATATATATAAAAGACACAGGGATAAAGGGAGTTATTTTGGAATTTTTGTGAGTATTTGGGGATGAAGAATGACTTGAGAGTGTCCGTTCTGTTTTTGAAAGATGCTAACAAGCTGGCATTACATCCCGTTCTTTCCTTTGAGAGTCGTGAGTGCACACATTGTCAGAGATCTCACTGGAGATATTGTCCATAAAAATAACTCTGATGTGGCTGGAAACACAGCTTTTATTAGACTCTGATTTGTTTCCCAAAGGTCAAGTTCAATCCTGGTGGCTTGCTGTAGGAATGTTTTAATTTTTATTCTGTAATCCCTACTTCCTCTAACTGCCTTGCACATCCCATCACCCAGCAAATAAAAATCCAAGCAGTAAAGTTGGTTAGCTAGACACACTCTGTAAAACATGATGATTTATTCTTTCAGTGGCCTTAATGATAGTTTTAGAGTAGTAAATTTTTTATTACAGTAAATTATTTATTGCAGGAGAGGCATGTGAGTCAACAAGGAATGTGGAAATAATAGTGGAGAAATTTATGTTGTTTTTCTGAAGAGTCTTGTTTCCGCACCCTCCCTTCTTCATGCTTCTAACAAAAACCTTCCATTACACGAAATAAATGCTAGAAATAACATAGGATGGATTGGGTTTGTAAAGAGGGGGAACTCTACACTCCACTTCCAGGGGGGTTCTTGAAAAAGCCTCTTCACATGCTTCACACTTGTTCTGGGGTCAGTCAACCCATGAACTTACTGCCAGAGACCCTTTCCAGTTGCTACTGTCCAGTAAGGATCAGAGCTCAGACATTTTCCAGGTTATTGATAATCTTACAAGAGATAAAGACCTTCAGTGCATTATCAAGAATGAGTTTAAACTGGGACAGTGAGGCAGAGGAATCATGTAGATCAAATACTCCTCCCACTCATTGCATAATCATTTGGAGGACACATTGTGACAAATAAGTTGTCACTTTGATGCTAGAGGAGAGGGTCTGGGGAGGCTCAATATCCCACCTCAACCCATCCCTTACTCTTACCAGGTTCCTGACTCCACCACAGGAGATAATTCAAGGGCAGAGCCACAGTAGAAAGTGAGAACAGAAAGTATAATGTAACAAATAAAAGATACAGATTTCACAGAGAGAGACTGTCCTGCTCCAGAGACTAAGCAGAGCCCACACAAAGTTTAATACAAAAGTAAGAAACACACTCTTAAAATTTAGTACAGACTGTAGGCTGACTCAAGAGAATGAGCAATCACTTGCTGAACATAAGCTTGATACAAAAAGAAAACATACACACCTCAGCTAGTGAAGTGTGGGTTGACCCGAGGAAAGTGAGCAACAATCGCGAGGAAAGTGAGCAACAATCGCAGCAAGTTTAATACAAAAGTAGGAAATGCGCAATTACAAACAAAGGGTGGGCTGGCCCCAGAATGAATGGCAGCCTGGTAAAAGACAAATGCGATACAAATAGAAAGAAACACACACCTCCAGGGAAGTGTGGGCTGGCCCCAAAGAGACTGAGCAACAGCCCTGCCTTCTATCAGGATTCAGCCTTTATAGTTCTGCTATCTAATACATATGCATGTTATTAATGAATATTCAAATAAGGGGGTGGTTCCCAGTTACATAACATAGTCTTGCATGTGCTCAGTTGGTCTCTTTTTAGGGCATGTACATTGTTCAAATTCTATTACATGCACCAAACACATGCAACAATGTTCTAGCACCTCTACTGGAAGGTCATTCACTTACTGAGCACGCTCAGCTATTATGGTTATATAACCACTTCACTTACTGAGCACGCCTGGCCACTGGATTTCCATAAGTCAGCCTCCTGAGGTTTCAATTTTCCCATGTTGGTGCTGAAAATAGATCCAACAAGCAACAGTAACTCTCCTCTAGGGGAAGGCCAACAAGAGGTACCTGAGTGGCATGAAACCCAGAGGTGTGTCCTGAAACCCAAATCCATGGAAACTGAGCATCTCCTTTCTCAAATTGAAATCAAACATCTATGTAGAATAAATTATCCATTATTAGAATTGGAGTAACAGGCATTGGTGACATCTATTGTATAATAAAAGCACATGATTATAGTAGGAACACTGAGGTACTCTACAATCTCAAAGTCTTCTATGAATCTTAAAATGAAGATGACAGAGGAGTTTACAAATTATTTATTTATTTACTTATTTACTCATTTATTTATTTAGTAATTGGTTACTTCTTTTTAGTATAAGTAGTAAATTACCATGAAGCTTCTATTAACCATAGTCCTGAATTAGTCAAGGCTGGCAGTGACCTTGCCAAATAAAAGTTCAACATAAAACATTTTAGCAGTAACTAAATTCTTATCCTTTAAATAAGAAACATTATTTAATATTTCAAGAATCCTTAGTTAAAGATTCATTTTAAGGGCCAACATTCATTATTTTTTTCTTTTACTTTATATCAATTATATTGTTATTTTGTATCAATGAAAAGAAGTGATACCTTTTGTACTGTTTCCCAGGACCCTGAACACATTGCCTGGTATATAACAAATGTTCAACAGATATTTATTGAATAAATAAGTAGATGAACAAATGAACTCATTCCTCAATTTAGTCAGATATGTCTGTATGTTTTTCAAAAAAGAGTACATGATTGGGCAACTTTTGTGGTTCTCACTTATCCGTGAGTATTTTTTTGTTGCTTTCATAGTGAAAGCCAATTGGGCTGGCATGAAAATCTGGCATCACAAACATTCCCCTTAAAACGTTTAGAGATGTTATATCCATCGTCATTTTATACAGTTGCTCTTTAATCTCTGTCGAGTATCTTTTTGAAACTTTTTTTTTTGCACCTGTTTTATTCTGATCATTTTATTTTACACGTTATCGAGGATCTGGTTCTGAAAAAAATTCTTCTGGTTCTTATAGTAAATAATTTCTAAAGAACACTATCAGTTTGAATTTTAAAGATGTTATTCCTTTTCCCTTTATCTATAGTATCATGTTGTTTTCATTCACTTTTATCACCTTGATTGAGGAGAGATCTATGCACTTCTAGTGTTTTTTATATTAGGTGACTTCTATGGATCTCACTAGTCTAGCTGTTGGTGTGTAGAGACTACAGCATTTGAAACCCCAGAATATTTGTGTAGAAATTAAAGCCACTGGTCTCATTATTATCCCAGACAGAGTGATGAAAGGTGCTCAACATCACTAGTCATTAGAGAAATGCCATTTAAAACCATAATGAAATACCACTGCATACTTATAAGAATGGCTACAGTGAGCAAAACAGATCCTGCTGAGTGTCGCTAAGGAGATGGATAAAGTGAAACTCTCATACACTGCTGGTGGGAGCTAGAATGGTTACAACCACATGGTAAAACAGTTCAGAGTTTTCTTAAGTAGCTCAACATACACTTACCGTACAATCCAGCCATTCTACTCTTAAGTATTCACCTGATAAAAATAGCATATATCCATTCAAAGATTTGTGTATGAATGCTCCTAGTAGCTTTATCTGTAGTAGCCAAAAACTGGACACCATCCAAATGTCTGTCAACAAGCGAATGGATAAACAAAGTCTATATATCTGATCAATTGATACTACTCAGCAATAAAGCAGATGAACTATTAAAATGCTACTATGTGGATGAATCTCAAAACAATTATGTTGCGTGAAAGAAGCTAGACAGGGCCGGCCTGGTGGCGCACTGCTACAGTGCGC
>NW_007732222.1:155651-157570 GCF_000696425.1 Galeopterus variegatus | reverse complement strand
GTTCCCGCTCACTGGCTGAGCGAGGTGCGGGCGCAGCGCCGAGGGTTGTGATCCCATTGCCAGTCCCGGTCCGGTACAGGCGCGACACTGAGGGTTGCAATCCGTTGCCGGACATGAAAAAAAAAAAAGACGAAAAAAAAAAAAAGAAGCTAGATAAATAGGTAAATACTGTATGATTTATATACAATTCTAAAGATGTAATCTAATTTATTGTGACAGAAAGTGGATCAATGGTTGCCTGCAAGCCATTGAGGCATGGAGAGAGGTGGGAGGGAAGGATTACAAACAGGCATAAGAGGACTTTTAGGGGTGACTGATATGTTCATTATCTTGATTGTGGTGATGATTTTCACTGGTGTGCCCACAAGTCCAAACTTATCAAATTTTATACTTCAACTAAATACGGTATATTGCATGTCAATTCTATCTCAATTAAATGGTTAAAACATATAGTTTTAAAAGTTTTTTTTTTTTTTTGTCTTTTTTGTGACCGGTAAGGGGATCACAACACCAAGGGTGTCACCCACACCGCGCTCAGCCAGTGAGCGCACCGGCCATTCCTATATAGGATCCAAACCCATGGCGGGAGCGTCACTTCACTCCCAGTGCTGCACTCTCCCAAGTGCGCCACGGGCTCGGCCCTAGTTTTAAAAGTTTTGAAGTGCATTACTTCAATACAGCTTTTATTCATGAAGTTTTATCATGGCCTGTCACATGGGGAATAACATTTTTTTCTTTTAAAATTACCACAGAGATGTTCACCAGCATATGCAAGAGTGTGAGAGAGCAAAAGAGACAGAATTAACTGAATAAAAAAGGGAGCAAAATGGAAGGAAAATATGGTTCTAATTTCAGTGGTTCCTGAAAAGTGGCTCCAGAAAAATTTGGCCAGGAGTTGGGAAAAGATCATAAAAATGCTTCAGGGCAGCTCTGCCAGGAAAAAGTTTTAAATGACTGAAGGATTCTGGCATTTGTGATGAGAAAGAAAGTTAACTTGTAGCTTGTACTTTCAGGTTTTCCCAATTAGAAATGCCTACTTTAAAAGGAAAAAAAAAAATAAGGATGAAAATTTTGTCTTTAATTTTTTTTCTAAGAGTAACTGCTCTGAATATTTGATTTCAGATTTTGAAAATGGCCATCTTAAAAGCAAAACCAGCATTTTGTCAAAGTTGAAATGGACTCAAACAATGTTTCCTGAAAATTTGCTTTGAGAAAATTGAGTTCCCAGGTATAATCACTTATAACTGAGGCTAATAAAGCCATTTTGTTAGAAAAAGTACTGTATTAGGAGTAGAAAAGTTGTTTTTCCTCCTTATGTGGAAAAAAAAANAAAAAAAAATTTACACTGTATCTGGGCCTATAGCCAAGTCATGTAACTTCTATGGGTCACAAATTCATCCTGTGTAGTATCAAATATGTAAACTCAACTCTTTTAACTACTCTAGCTCTATAATTTATAATTCTATATACTCAGCTTAAGGCATATTAGCACTTTAAGACTATTTCCTCATTTTCTAAAGAAAGAACAGAATAGGAATACTGCATAGCTGATTTAAATAAAGAAAGAGAAGGATGCTAGACCAATACACAATTAATTTGCAGTCCCCACTCTGTATCTGAGGGTTCTGCATCAGCAGATTCAAACCAACCATAGATCAAAAATATTTGAAAAGAAAATCAATAAAACTAAAAATACAACAATAAACAATAATATAAATAAAAAATAATACAGTATAACAATTTACACAGCATTTACATTGTATTAGGTATTATAAGTAATCTAGAGAAAAAGTATATTGGAGGACATGCATAGGTAATATGCAAATATGTAAGGGACTTGAACACCCTCAGATTTAGGTATGGAGGGGGGTCCTGGAACCAATATTCTGTAGATACTGAGGGATGACTGAATATAACCA
>NW_007732222.1:151194-154100 GCF_000696425.1 Galeopterus variegatus | reverse complement strand
TTTATCGTTTTGTATAATAAGAAGAGATGTTGCCTTCTGTTCATGTCTTTACTTAATTTCTCATTGTTTTTATTATCGTGTATTGTCATGCAACAAACCACCTTGAAAATGAATGACTTAAAACAAAAATGTATTATTATTTCTCAAGGTTTGGTAAGTTGCCTGAGCTCAGCTGAATGGTTCTCTCATGCAGTTACAGTTAGATGATGGCCAGCACTGAAGTCATTTGAAGGTTTGACTGGGCTGGATGTCAAATATGGCTTCTTCATCACACACATGTCTGGTGCTTCAGCTGAGATGGCTGGGCTAGACATCTTTCTCTCCATGTACCCTCTCTATATGGGTGGCTTCCTCACAGAATGTAGTTACTAGAGAGTTGGTCTTCTTATATGGTAGTTTGATTTCTCCAGAGCAAGCATTCTAAGAAACCCAGTGAAAAATAACAAGGCTTCCTCCAGTTTATGTTCTTAAGAAGTCATGACGTCATGTGGTGTCAGATCTTCCTTTTCTATTGTCTGATTCAAGGGGAGGGAACTACACAGGGGTATATATGGAAGTTTGGTTCTTTGGGCAACCATGTTTGGGAACTAGCTTCCATACCTTCCTTCATAAATACTAAGAACTTTAGAAGCTTGTGCAATTACTATGTACCCCATCTTGTGGCTGCCATCTGCCTACCTCCTGGTCATGTTCTGAAATATACTTTCATGTCTGTATTCCTTTCTACTTTAATCTTAATAATTTCCAAAACAACTTTAATATCTTGTGGATGATTCAATCCAAGGCAATTCTTCAACTAATTCTAATGATTTATACCTCTACATTAATTTAGTACCTGACACATTCAGCCACATATTGAAATATATCAAAACCTGGCAGTATACTACATGTGAAATACTAAATTTCAATTCTTCATGCTCTCTGAAACTACCACAACCTGTTCTTCCAAACCCGTAGAACTAATATGCCCTCTCTTTGGCCTTTGCAAACTTCCAGTTCTGGACTACTCCATTTCTTTTTAAACTGTTTCTTTCTGGATTTGCTTGCTTCTTTTCTAGCCTAAATTCCAACATTTGCTATTTTGACCACTCTATCACTATTGCTCCTTCTCTTTTGCCCATTGCACTTCTGTTGAAATTCCTTGTAAAATCATAAGTTTGGATTGATTCAACAGTTGTGCTTCTTCTCTCACAAATGAGGACTGTTGAAAAACTATATGACATGAAGTCTCTGCCATCTTTAAAACACCCTCTCTTGATATCCCATCCCCTTGTATTTCTGAACTCCTTGTGAAATTCAAGCTCTTTTTTATAAAGGAATAAACATTTACAACTACCACTTCACAACAAATCCATTCCTTCTTCCTTCCTAGATTAACAATGATCTATAAAATGGACACTTTTTCTCTCACTTGTCATTGTTGAACACTCTTCTTTAAGCAAGAAACACCTTTATAACTTCTGTGACTTTACTTTCTCCTGGATTCTGTCCTATCTCTCTAGACTTTCCTTCTAAGTCTCTTCTGTAAGCTCATGTTTTTCTGCTCATTCCTTAAATTTTCACATTCTCCAAGTCTACTTCAGCAGCTCTTTGCTCTTTTTATTATGCATACTCATGAGGTTACTTCAACCACATTCATGGTTTCAATTACCACTTACATATTGTATTTTTAGCCCTAAATTCAAAACCCATAAATCCAGCTAGTTCTTGGAAATCTCACTTACATGTCTTACAGGAATTTTGAGGTCTATGTGTTCCAAAAGTGACCTAGTCATTTTCACCTAAAATCTGTTTCTCAACTGTATTCTCTCTCTAAATGAATGGCATAAAAATTCTCTCATTTATGGAAACTGGATACAAGGAGCCATTCTTGACTACTGCTTCTTATTTGATTTCCATATTCTATCATTTCTAGAATCCTGCTATACAGATTCTTCTGCCTCTGCCACATGTACAGTATCTGCTATTACTCAGTTGCAACACTGTTAAATGATAATGGTTGAAGGTATAATTCTTCTTTTTTAGAAGCATTTGCAGGTAAATAGGCTCTTGTAAAGACAATGTGGTGACCAGGACTCTAAAAAATGAAGCAAAACCTCATGCTCTGTGCCTTAACTATACACAATTTTCTGTCTTTGTCCATTTGGGCTGCTACAACAAAATACCATAAACTGTGTAGCTTATAAACAACAGAAATTTATTTTTCACAGCTCTGGAGGCTAGAAAGTCCAAGATCAAGGCGCCTGCAGATTTGATGCCTAGTGAAGTCTCAGTTTTTGGTTCAAAAATGGTACCTTCTCTCTGTGTCCTCACATGGTGGAAGGGATGAGCAGTCTCTCATGGACCTCATTTATAAGATCACTAATCTCATTCATGAGGGTTCTGCCCCCATGACATAATCACCTCCCAAAAGCCCCACCTCCTAATACAATCACCATGGGGATTAGGATTTAAACATATGAATTTTAGGGGAACACAAACATTCAGCCCATAGCAAATTTCAATTTTAAAAGATTTTTTAAAGCAGGTGACTCTGCTTCTTCTCCCTTCACACAGTTGCTAAAATATAAGCAGCCTTGAAAATATCCTACCCTACAACGGAGTAGCTAATGAAATGTTATAATACTTCGGAAAAGAGAAAGACCTCACATATTGATTTTTATTTTTATGGACAATATTTACCACTAGGATGTCATAGAGTAAGAATACTATGGTCTTTGGAGTCAAGGTGAGGCCTGTGAAAATTCACTAAGCATTCTTTTTTCTCACCATAATAGTAGATAATACTTATTTTGTATGGTTATGTGAAGATTAGGAAAGATAATGAATGTGTAAATGCATAGGTGGTAAATATTAATTTTTCTCATTTCTTTCATTTTTGTTATTAATACTTGCCTGATTATTTT
>NW_007732222.1:149392-150490 GCF_000696425.1 Galeopterus variegatus | reverse complement strand
GTTGTTGAATATGTTCATGCACAGCAGTACCATGTCAGTGATGCACATTCTTACTAGTGGGACACCACCCAAGACTAGAAGCATAAACATATTTAGAAAATCTCATACAGGCAGCCTCAAAAAACATTAACAGTGACTACTTAGTTGAAAGAGTAAAAGCTCAGTATATTGAAAGCAACATATATTTTCATCGAATGAAAGAAGCCTAACTCTTCTTGGAATTATAACAGGGAACATTGGTGACAGGATTGGTAATGACAGCAACACAAGGAAAGAATGACATTAATAAAGAAATAATTGAAGGAATACATTGCTTGTCATCCATAAAAAAGCATTACTTCTAACATAGTTAAAAATGCAATCAGTCAACACAAGCTAGGACATTCTCCTGGGAGAGATGAGAAAACTACTGTGAACAATGTGCTAACTGACCTACAGAAGAGGGAACCATTGCTTGAGCTTTGAAACAGAATTTATGAAAGCTTTTTATATCACCATTGATGGTAAAAGCTGCATTTCCAGAAGGCCACATTCACAGGTGACCAATATAGTAGGTCATTGTAAAAGTTGTGGAGTCTTTCAGTGCCATCTCTTCTGTCTTACCATAAAAGCTTGAAAAAAGAAAAAAATAATAATTCCTGGTTTATTCCCACAAGAATGGACACATAAGTCAAACCTTTAAAAGAGCATTAGGATAAGAATTATTTTCATAATCAGAGAAAATTTATTTAATTTTTTATGCAACAGCAAGGTGAAATTCATGCACAAGTCCTAATGTAACTTAAAAATTTCCCATGAAGAGAATGGTTCTCCAAAGCATCAGATTTTTCATAAAATTAAATTATAAAAGATCATCTTGATTTAAATAAAACATAGTTTAATATCAAAATCATAAGGATCTATTTCTTACTTACAATTTGACAATTTATTGAAAAATGATTAAAATAACCACAACAACTGATTTGTTAAATTGCATAATTGTTCAGTGTACTCTAACTTTATGTCATCTGTTCTGTCATTCTTCCTGTAAATCTGATGATGTACAAGTGGTAAATATGCCTTTATGGAAAAGGAAACGCTCTAGAGAGAAAAAAAAAA
>NW_007732222.1:139985-148743 GCF_000696425.1 Galeopterus variegatus | reverse complement strand
AAAAAAAAAACAATAAATTCATTTTAGTTATTTTACAGTACAGGAGGGAAAGTAAATTATACTTTAAGTTGGAAAAACTATAATTTTAGAAAATTTTTGGTTAGATAATTGCAATTAATATTAAGATTCCAGAAGTTGAAACACTTCCAGTAATGTTTGAATTATAAGGGTATAATCAACCCCTTTGTAATAAAGCTGTTCTTTTGATTATGCAACAAAGGGAGTAAATTTATGGCAGGTTCATCGCCTTATGTGAAACTTTAAATTATCAATAATTGGGCAGAGGTGAATGAGTTTCCAGTGCTCATTCAGAATTTTTAAGATGGTAGTTTTGATTCCCTACTGTTCCCAGGAGACCCATGCTGGGCCTTCAGAGTCTATCCTGATTAGTTTTTGTTTATGGAAACTTCATCAGTCTCTAAGCCACGTATTAAAAAGAGCCCTATACACACTAAGTTTATTGATGGACATAAGACCCTCATAGGCCATAGGCCACTCACTTCAGATCGTAAGTTAAACTTGTGCCTGATTATCTTTCACACTCTAATTTTTGTGCCTTAAAATATTAATTATATTGTGATAGTATCTGGATATAACTACTTGTTTTCAGAATGATTGTTTCTTTTTTCTTAGTCTTGATATTTTACATTTCAAAATTACTATTTAGCTAAGTTTAAATATGCTCTGTTTATACTTAATAACTATGCCGAGTGCTGTAATAATAGACAGTGCTATTTTTTTCACCAGGAATTAGAAGAACAAATATGTTCTTCTAAGAATCTATCTCAAAATCATCTTCTAACTCATTCTTTGTCTTAGTTATATTTTGAGGGTGAGAGAGAGAGAGAGAGAGAAAGAGAGCTATTTGGAATTTCTCTTCTTCAGCTACAAATACAAGATCAATAATCTGATACTTATTAGAATTCACAGGCTATTAGAAAAGACTGTCATGAATTGTATGTATATGCTTCCTGTATCCCTTACTAAATAACAGTTCTTAGAGTTTCTTTTTTTTCTCTATATTTACTTAAATATAATTCCATATTCGTATGTACAAAGTTGGATGCTTAGATCTTAAAACAATTGAAGCTGGAAAGTGCCATTTGGGAGGTGGTAAATGGTTTCTGAATTTCAAAGCTGAAGAGGAAATTTAATCTGAGATTAAACCTCTTTTGTTATGGGAGGGACCAGTTTTGCATGCAGTTTAACTAACCAGATATAAAGCAAGTACCTAATCTCATGGTACTTGGGAAATCCAGAACCAGGGAAGTTATAAAAATACAGACACTTCAGACTAAAATGCTGAATTGGATGTATACTTATTAAACATATGCCCTAAAAAAAAAAAAAATCCGGGGCCGGCCTGTGGCTCACTCGGTAGAGTGCGGTGCTGATAACACCAAGGCCGCGGGTTTGGATCCCATATAGGGATGGCCGGTTTGCTCACTGGCTGAGCGTGGTGCTGACAACACCAAGCCAAGGGTTGAGATCCCCTTACCAGTCATCTTTAAAAAAAAAAAAAAAAATCCAACATACGTATTTTCCTCACCAAGCCAAGGGTTGAGATCCCCTTACCGGTCATCTTTAAAAAAAAAAAAAAAAATCCAACATACGTATTTTCCCTTAAATATGGCTTTTGGCTAGACTCTGAAAATTAATGTCTGCCGTAGACAGACAGGCCAGACTGATTTCTCTCTCTCTCTCTCTCCCCTTCTCTTTCTCTTTTCTCCAAGTGTTTGTTCACTGATGACCAGAGGATTAGAAGGATGTGCAAACATAATCTTCTCCTAAAAATATAGAAAAGAGTGTGAAGAGGAACTGGTTATGACTTTTATATGATGCTTTCCAAACTTTGGAAAAGGCGCCCTTGACCATTATGGTAGTTTTTTTATGGATGCCCCCCACCCCTTGACTAGCATTTGGGTAGGCAGGAGGCAAACCTGTCTTGGACTGAAGTGTTAGATTGAGGGGGGCAGGAAGGACATACTCTTGCCTTGGGAAGTTGGGAAGAGGTAGGTCGACATCTACAATATGTTGGCAAATAAAAGACTAAGGAGAACTAGTAGAGGGGCTAAGGAGAACAAGCAACCCCCTGTGAAGGGACTAATGGAGAGTTATGTGGTTTCTTCTGCATTACAGCGATCTTCCACTTGCCTATGGCTTCCTCCTGGTCTTAGCTCTACTTTGGATGTCTAAGGGCTGACAATGTACATACTGGAGAAGAAACAACACAGAGTGGGTAATGGTGTCACATGCATGCATTCCTCAGTGAGTCCTCAGTGCTGGGAGAAACTGTAGAACAAAGGATGGAGATTTAAACCACTGTTATTTGTTTTAAAAGGAAGAATAACTCCAGAAGGCTGGAGAAAATGGGCTCATCTGGATGACATTAAGATTTAAGGAATGTATGACCATCATCATCACCATTGTCATCAATAATAATAATACCTGCAATTTGGAGAGTGCAGTCTATTTTTGAAAGTACTTCTCCCTAGTATCATCTTACTTGCATTTTACCTTAGACTTCAACTATACAGCATAGTTGGGAAATATCTGTTTCACAGGAAAACAGTCTAAAAATAAAACAAGACACTCCACATTTAATCCCTTTCAGAAACTTTAGTGCCCAAAAACCATATGCTACTTCTATTACTAATAATAACAATAATAAAAACAATAAGAAGAAGGAGGAGGAGGAGGATGTATAGTTAATGAGTTTACACTATGGCCAAGAACATTATTTTATGGCTATTTTTTTCTTTACATTTATTTTCCCAGACATAAATACAAAATACACAAATATACATCATACGAAAATACACACATACAAAATACATTACATTCATTTTCTCATCTAATCCTCCCAATAACACTAATAACCTTCATTGTACAGATATGGGAACGGAGGCATAAATAGGTTAAATAAATTATTCTAAGAGGTGGAGGGGGATTTGAATCCAAACCATTGAACTAAAGGCACATCTTGCTTAGCCTCTTCTCCATAGGATACCAGTTCACTCATGCTCTCAAGGAAGTTTTAGAAATACTTCCCATGAATTAAGAGTTGGTTGAAAAATATTTATATAATCTCTGATTTAAGTTGTATTGCAGAGGAAAACACTTCCTGCTTGTTTTATATTTATCGTATTTATAGTCACTAAGTATTTATAATATTTGTAAGTGTTGATACATTTAAATGCCATGTCATATACTTTGAAAGTGCAATATATTTTTGTTATTTGGTTTAAAATTCATCACAGAAGTCATTTTTCTCCCAAGAAATGTCTGAGTACATTAGCTTAAAAGATGATATCAGTGAGCTGATAGTATGCATATTTTAAATAAAATGTTCAACTGTGTTTAATGTGCATTTGTGAGAAGTGGCTGTACATTCATGGTGCTATGAAGAGCTAAGCTTGCTTATCATTCTCTTCCTAACCAGCAAACTATTCCTTCTTTGCAAGCTGTCAGTTGCCTGATATAAGAAAGAAAAAAGAGAATATTTTATAAATGAAGGTTTCTAATATGTAAATACAGTCCCATAAATGAAAATAAAATTTATCTTTTTTGGGTATAGGCCTTTTATTGCAAGTGAGATATTTGACTGAAGAGAGAAAAAATTGTTACAATTTGTTGTACTACTCTGCCTTGATTACATAATGGAAATCCAATTATGATTGAAAAGGTAGAAAATATTAAGGGACATCATATTATTTTTCAGGTATTAACAGTAAGCACTATCATAAGCTTTGTGTAGCTGCAGGGCTGACTTGGAAAGAGTTTGTAAATGCACCAGAAGTTTATGCAGGTTTGACAATTAAAGAAGAAAATAAGGAAAAGTACAGAAAAGGCAAAAAGGGATGGGATTAAAAGAAGCTGAGAATGATATATTACATGAGCAGATATTAAAATTAAATAAAATAGAGGTTCCCTGATTTAAATTTATTCAGGAAATCAGAAATAACTGCTAGTTATATGACATAATTGACCACGAAAATATAGATATTGAAAGCTGCTTATCCATTCAGAATACAATAAATGATGCCTTCGACTCAGGTGAACGGGTGCAGGAGAAGCCCGGAAGTGAATTGGAAGGTGTGAATCAGTATTATTTGTGGTGCTGCCTGCTACCATGAAGAAGGAAAACCCATGGATCATGGAAAGTATTTTGTGAAGTAGCAAATGCAAGTGCCCTAAGAAAAAGTATTTAAATCTTCTTTTTGTTAATCTTCTTTTTGGTTAATGCTCATAGCCATAAAATGGAAAGATAGAACTAGAACTAAATCAGTTTAACAAGGCAATCACTAGGGACCTAGTAAATCAACACTTTCCAGTAACAATTCTTAATATAAAAGGATTAAATTCCCCAATCAAAAGACACAGACTGGCTGACTGGATTAAAAAGGAGGACCCAACTACATGCTGCCTTCGAGAGACCCACCTTACCTATAAAGACTCACATAAACTAAGAGTGAAAACCAATCAAAAGACACAGACTGGCTGACTGGATTAAAAAGGAGGGCCCAACTACATGCTGCCTTCCAGAGACCCACCTCACCTATAAAGACTCACGTAAACTAAGAGTGAAAGGATGGAAAAAGATTTACCATGCAAACAGAAATGAAAAACGAGTTGGAGTAGCTATTCTTATATCTGATTGGGAAGCAGGCTTGGAAGCAGACCGTTTTCAGATGTAGAACCTTTTACAGAGGAGGTGAAAGAGCTTGAGAAATGTTCTAGGTTCTGATGTCTTTAAAAAGTGAAAGCCGTCTTTCTCAATGTGTGGGTAGAAAGCAGCTGTATTAGAATCAACTGAAATGTTTGTTAAAATGCCGATTCCCTGTTCCCAAACTAGACTTAAGCAAACAGAGTGCTCAGGGGGTAGGCTTAGGAAACTACAGTCATTTAATGAAAATCTTTCCAAGTGATTCTTATACACTTTAAGCAAGAGTTGTCTTGTTAAAGAATATTTAAATGGAAGGAATTCTCACAGAACAGAATTCTGAGTGTGATAGTACATCTGTTGCAACAGAGAAGTGGAAGAAAGAGGAAAGGAAACTCTTTACCCTTGGATGTTTAAAATAGATAAGGGTTTTTTTCATCGGTGGTAATTCAGAACATCTTGAAGAGGATTTACACCAACTAAGCATAGGAGGATTCAGGTAAGAAGGCCCAGGAACTGCAGGTAGAAGAGGTCTTGTCAACTCTAGAAGGTCGTGGCATTGGTGATCACTTCACACCAAGAGGTCAGGAAGGTATTAGATGGCAGATAGGTGTAGTCCTTCCGCAGTGCATGCATTCCTGGACTTGCATTTTAAAAAATATAAATGAAGTCTTGGTAACTTACATTTTCTCAGGGCGACTCATTTCTGCTGAAGCAAGTGGGAATACATTATACGTTGGGATAAAAATTTCTGATACAACTCTAGACACTGAATGTTCTGAAATAAAATTCAGGGATTGGCTGGGGATGGGGTAGAGGGAGGGACCAGTGACAATTTCAATTCTGCTGGTTTTGTGATACTTGGAGAGAATAAAAGTATGAGAACTAAACAGCAGGGTATGTCCATGGTAGTGAATGAAATAAAGAGTCCCTAGTAAGGGTTCAGTATATACTTGGTGAAAACCACAAAAAGTATATTTGGAAGAACTATAAAACTCTGTCTCTTGTTTTTAATCTGAATTTAATGAATGGAAGAAAAACCCCTAATACAACTGCCATACAAGATTGCAAATAGAGGTCAAAACGTGAGAATTAGATAAGTAAGAAATATGGCAAGACAAAAATTCCATAATTTTTAGATGGGTATCACAGGGAATAATACTTCTGGTTCCAGGTATCTTGATATTAAAAGCACTCAATATAACTGATTACCAAAGCAATCTGAAATGTTTTATACGTGAATTCACAACATTATAATAGGCATATCCAAGACCTCAGCTGAGACTTGATATGATATGGCATTAAAAGAAAATAAATTTAATCAAAACAAAGCAATAGTTTGTAGAATATGGACAAATAACTCCTGATATAAATTACAAAACTGTCATGGAACCAAGTTGTAGGGGAATTCAGCTAATTTAACCAATCTTGTAAACATTAGCCTTTCAGAGTAAACCACACTCTATAAAACAAAATTCAAATTTTTCCCTAATGTATTTATTGTTAATGTATTCTTGCATCTTATTCCAGCATTTTTCCTTACAATTTTTACATTGTGATTTAACATAGACTGTTAGACTGCATGTTTCAGTAAAATTATACAACATTTTTCTGTATCATTATAAACTTTTAACAAATGATACTTTAATGATTATATAATATTATGGATGATCCATAAATGTACTTAATTAATCATAAGTTGTTGGGCATTTATTTTCTTTTGAATTTTTTTCCTACCATAAGACCGTGGTGAAGAGGCCTCATTAAGATAGAATTCTAGAAAAATAGCAATGGGGTCAAAGGATATAAACACTTTTTAGTTTCTGGAAACAATCTGCACAATTATTTTCCAAAAATGTTGTTTCAATTGACAGTCTCACCAACTGTTTGTATCTATCACAATGTATCTTCTCAAGCACTAAATCTTATACTATTAATAATTATTATTTTACTAATTTGAGGGGCAAAATGGTATATGACTATAGTCTTAATGTACAGCCTTTGATTTCTGTTGAGGTTTAAATGTTTATTAACTATTTTATTTCTTTGTTTACGTGTATATATGTATATGTATGTAAAGTTAGTTCTTATTGTTTATTAGCTATAAAAGACATAGTTCTTTTTCCTTCTCTATTTATATGTACTCATTACATGGTTAAGTCTCAGTCTATGTTTTGTCACCCAGTTTGGTTTGTAGTGTTCTTTGGAACCTATAGTGTTTTGGCAAGTGTTTTGGGAGCACCTAACTTTGATTTTCTGTGCTGTTGTGTATTTCCTGGTTTTCATCTATTATATTGGCTGTTTTATGATAATTTTAGGGGAAGGTGCAAAGAGCCAGGTTTTTACGCACACAAAGGTGCTTCATTCAATAGTGAGTTTTTAAAATATTCTTGAGTTTTTTCTGTGAGCCTCCAGGAACAAGGTGTTCTTCATTAGAGAAATTTTGCATCGTGAGATGTGGAGGAATCTCATCCGGATCTGGCTCTTTGGGGATATTTGTAAGACTTAGCATCCTAAAACATCTCTGCTTTCAAACTTCTTACATCATATTTGTGCACACCAAAAATAAAGCCTGTCCCTTTAGTAGGGATAGTCTTACACAAAAGATTGTTGTAGACATCATCAGAAAATACCATATAGTTCTTCGGGTGTTTTCTTGTTGTTATTTTATTTTATTTGACTTTATTATTACCAGTGCTCAATAATTTTTCAAATTCATACTCTGATTTTATAGTTAAACAGATCTCGTTATTCATTCTGCCCGAATTAACCAGCTGTTACTAAGAACTGTTTATGGCTTAGATTTGATACACACCAGGATTTTTTATTTAAACAAAGTAAATTTTGCTGGTTATGTATACACCCAAAGTTCTGATCCATTATATGCTATGAATTATTTTATATACCCCCCCAAAAAATCCCAAAAGGAGTAATCCTAAGAACTGCTTTTTCTCTTATTTCATGTGATGAATATGGTTCTTTTTCTTTAGCCTTTCTTTTTCAATAATGAAGCCTATCTAGTTTTCTCTGTGAACAGCTTTTCTTGTCTTTCATAGTTTTTAATATCAAGTAGTCACTTTTTAATTTTTTTCTAGGTAGTATTAAATTTCCAATTGATTTCTTTTTCAACGTAAGTGTTAGCTAGGAATGTATCTCAGTTTCCAAGTAATTTTCTTGCCAATTTTTTATTCTTTATTTCTATATTTATTGGATGATGATCAGAGAATGTGATTTCTGCTTTGAAAATGTGTTTAAGTTTTCTTTGTGGACAAGTCCATACTGATTTTCATAAAAGTTCCATTCTCATATTTATTTCTATATTTATTGGATGATGATCAGAGAATGTGATTTCTGCTTTGAAGATGTGTTTAAGTTTTCTTTGTGGACAAGTCCATACTGATTTTCATAAAAGTTCCATTCTCATGCCAATTTTTTAATTATTTGTTCTAGAGATGTGAGTATGTATGTCTATTAATTTTTTAGTTGATTATTTTATTTTTGTATTATTAAACCCCACTGTAGTCTTTTTGTTTTTAGTTTACTAGAGTTGTTTAATTCTGACTGAAGAAGATTAAAGACTCCAGGGATGTTTTTATCTGGTTCTCCTGGAATCTCTTGAATATTTGCATTTTCTAGTTAGCTCCTTAGTGTGTTCTATATGGGTTTGTTACTGTTATATTGTCTTTTAAATGCTGCCTTTTATCATTACAGTATTTTTCTAAATACCTTATTGTGTTTCAAGCACTTGCAGCACATATTTTTGGATGGTCTGTCATCATCTGTTTCAATTATCTGTATAAATTGTAAGGTTCATGGCTCATCACTGTTTTAGCCCTTATTTGTTTTTGCGGGTGTGAGGTTTGGTTCCACTTTATTTGTGTTAGGTGAAGTACGCAGGCAAGTATTTCCGTAAGCTCTGTTGTGTGTTTCACAACCTCTCAGTCTTCTTGCAAATTCTCGAGTATCTATTTATGCTGTGACAGATGAATGGCATCTTGGCTGGGTATAGGATTGTTGAATTAAGCTGTTTTTTCTTAGTAGTATTCCACCATTTTCTAGCTTTTAGAGTGGCCTTAAGTGTCATCGTGTCAATAC
>NW_007732222.1:114264-139918 GCF_000696425.1 Galeopterus variegatus | reverse complement strand
TGCTGACATCAGTTAGGACTGAGACCTGTAGACACAGTCTGTTTTCAATGCAGAAATTTTATTCTTCTGTTGTTGACTTACTTCCCATCCTTTATTTGTCACTTTATCTTTTTATGGAAATATAGTAGCCGCATTTCAGTATTCTAGAATCTATCCTTCAAGCTTTTTACATTTTCTAGGATGATTTTATCACTTTACATTTTGAGGTATTTTGTCCATTCTTTCTTTTTGGCTCTATATCTGGGCTTAATAGTGGGCATACTTAATCTCCTAAATTGTGTAGTAGAGAAATGGTGTTTCATTTTTTATGTAACAGAAACTCCTCAGTGTTATTATTTTCTTCACATTGCTGTCTTTTTCCTTATGGTAGCAAAATTCTAAGATGGTTCCCGTGATGGTTGATGTTGGGTGTCAACTTGACTGGATTAAGAAATACCCACGCAGCTGATCAAGCATTAGTTATTCTGCTGAAAGGGAAACCTAGGTGGTTTTGCTTTTGAGTAGAATGATTGGGCTTCCCCAGTTGTGTCTGTGAGGGTATTTTTAGAGGAGATTGATGTGTGAGTCAGTGGACTGTGACCTATATGGAACAAAAAAGGTGGAGGAAAGGCAAATTGGAGCTCTCTCTTCCAGAAGCAGGACACCCTTCTTCTCCTGCCCTTGGACATCAGAACTCCAGGTCATCTGGTTTTTGTAATCTGGGACTTGCACCCAGAGCCTCCCCAGCTCTCAGGCCTTGAGCTTCAGACTGAGAGTTATACCATCAGCTTCCTTGGTTCTGAGGCCTTTGGATTTGGACTGAGTCACATTACCAGACTCTGGTTTTCCAGCTTGCAGACAACTTCTCAGCCTCCACAATAGAGAGAGCCAATTTCCCTAGTAAATCCTTTCTCAAATATATCTCTCTATACATCCTATAGTTTCTGTCTCCCTGGAGAATCCTGACTAAAACAGTCCCCAGGCTTCTCTCCCCCTGGTGCACGTACCTGGGATAATCCCCTTGCCTTGGTGTAGGTGGATGGGATTGTTGCCCCTTTACTAGTTTATGTTCACCCAAGATTATGATACATTATTCTTCTGCTGGCCTTGTAGAGGTAAGCTGCCACATTATGAGAGGGCTAGGTAGCTAGGATTAGAGGCTATTATCTTAGGAGCTGAGATGATTTCATCAGTTTACATGTTGAGATATTTCTTCCATTTGACTCCTAGCCAATAGCCAACCAGAAAATGAGAATCTGTCATACAACTGCAAGGAACTGAATTCTGACAACGACTCGAATGAGCTGGGTAGAGGATCCTGAACTCAGATGAGAGTGCATCCCTGGCTAACACTTTGATTTCAGCTTGGTAAGATGCTGAGCAGAGAACCCAGCTAAGCTGTGCCCAGACTCCTGTGAAATCATAGATTAGTTTAAGTGCTAATTTTGTGATACTTTGTTATATAGCAAAAGATAATGAAGACACCTCTTCAGTAGTTAGGTGGATTGACTTTTCTCTTTTTTCTCTTTCTTTCTTATTTTTTTCTTTTTCTTTCTTTCTTTTTTTTTTCTTTTCTTTCTTTTTTTTTTTTTTTTTTTGCTATTAAGACCCCTTAGATGAGATGTGAGTTTTTGTCTGTCNTAACTTACATTTTCTCAGGGCGACTCATTTCTGCTGAAGCAAGTGGGAATACATTATACGTGGGGATAAAAATTTCTGATACAACTCTAGACACTGAATGTTCTGAAATAAAATTCAGGGATTGGCTGGGTATGGGGTAGAGGGAGGGACCAGTGACAACTTCAATTCTGCTGGTTTTGTGATACTTGGAGAGAATAAAAGTATGAGAACTAAACAGCAGGGTATGTCCATGGTAGTGAACGAAATAAAGAGTCCCTAGTAAGGGTTCAGTATATACTTGGTGAAAACCACAAAAAGTATATTTGGAAGAACTATAAAACTCTTTCTCTTGTTTTTAATCTGAATTTAATGAAGGGAAGAAAAACCCCTAATACAATTGCCATACAAGATTGCAAATAGAGGTCAAAACGTGAGAATTAGATAAGTAAGAAATATGGCAAGACAAAAATTCCATAATTTTTAGATGGGTATCACAGGGAATAATACTTCTCGTTCCAGGTATCTTGATATTAAAAGCACTCAATATAACTGATTACCAAAGCAATCTGAAATGTTTTATACGTGAATTCACAACGTTATAATAGGCATATCCAAGACCTCAGCTGAGACTTGATATGATATGGCATTAAAAGAAAATAAATTTAATCAAAACAAAGCAATAGTTTGTAGAATATGGACAAATAACTCCTGATATAAATTACAAAACTGTCATGGAACCAAGTTGTAGGGGAATTCAGCTAATTTAACCAATCTTGTAAACATTAGCCTTTCAGAGTAAACTACACTCTTTAAAA
The DNA here is from genome assembly GCF_000696425.1 of Galeopterus variegatus. Classification (NCBI taxonomy): domain Eukaryota; kingdom Metazoa; phylum Chordata; class Mammalia; order Dermoptera; family Cynocephalidae; genus Galeopterus; species Galeopterus variegatus. The sequence goes on along the minus strand of NW_007732222.1, from coordinate 137,504 downwards.
CAAAATTCAAATTTTTCCCTAATGTATTTATTGTTAATGTATTCTTGCATCTTATTCCAGCATTTTTCCTTACAATTTTTACATTGTGATTTAACATAGACTGTTAGACTGCATGTTTCAGTAAAATTATACAACATTTTTCTGTATCATTATAAACTTTTAACAAATGATACTTTAATGATTATATAATATTATGGATGATCCATAAATGTACTTAATTAATCATAAGTTGTTGGGCATTTATTTTCTTTTGAATTTTTTTCCTACCATAAGACCGTGGTGAAGAGGCCTCATTAAGATAGAATTCTAGAAAAATAGCAATGGGGTCAAAGGATATAAACACTTTTTAGTTTCTGGAAACAATCTGCACAATTATTTTCCAAAAATGTTGTTTCAATTGACAGTCTCACCAACTGTTTGTATCTATCACAATGTATCTTCTCAAGCACTAAATCTTATACTATTAATAATTATTATTTTACTAATTTGAGGGGCAAAATGGTATATGACTATAGTCTTAATGTACAGCCTTTGATTTCTGTTGAGGTTTAAATGTTTATTAACTATTTTATTTCTTTGTTTACGTGTATATATGTATATGTATGTAAAGTTAGTTCTTATTGTTTATTAGCTATAAAAGACATAGTTCTTTTTCCTTCTCTATTTATATGTACTCATTACATGGTTAAGTCTCAGTCTATGTTTTGTCACCCAGTTTGGTTTGTAGTGTTCTTTGGAACCTATAGTGTTTTGGCAAGTGTTTTGGGAGCACCTAACTTTGATTTTCTGTGCTGTTGTGTATTTCCTGGTTTTCATCTATTATATTGGCTGTTTTATGATAATTTTAGGGGAAGGTGCAAAGAGCCAGGTTTTTACGCACACAAAGGTGCTTCATTCAATAGTGAGTTTTTAAAATATTATTGAGTTTTTTCTGTGAGCCTCCAGGAACAAGGTGTTCTTCATTAGAGAAATTTTGCATCGTGAGATGTGGAGGAATCTCATCCGGATCTGGCTCTTTGGGGATATTTGTAAGACTTAGCATCCTAAAACATCTCTGCTTTCAAACTTCTTACATCATATTTGTGCACACCAAAAATAAAGCCTGTCCCTTTAGTAGGGATAGTCTTACACAAAAGATTGTTGTAGACATCATCAGAAAATACCATATAGTTCTTCGGGTGTTTTCTTGTTGTTATTTTATTTTATTTGACTTTATTATTACCAGTGCTCAATAATTTTTCAAATTCATACTCTGATTTTATAGTTAAACAGATCTCGTTATTCATTCTGCCCGAATTAACCAGCTGTTACTAAGAACTGTTTATGGCTTAGATTTGATACACACCAGGATTTTTTATTTAAACAAAGTAAATTTTGCTGGTTATGTATACACCCAAAGTTCTGATCCATTATATGCTATGAATTATTTTATATATCCCCCCAAAAAATCCCAAAAGGAGTAATCCTAAGAACTGCTTTTTCTCTTATTTCATGTGATGAATATGGTTCTTTTTCTTTAGCCTTTCTTTTTCAATAATGAAGCCTATCTAGTTTTCTCTGTGAACAGCTTTTCTTGTCTTTCATAGTTTTTAATATCAAGTAGTCACTTTTTAATTTTTTTCTAGGTAGTATTAAATTTCCAATTGATTTCTTTTTCAACGTAAGTGTTAGCTAGGAATGTATCTCAGTTTCCAAGTAATTTTCTTGCCAATTTTTTATTCTTTATTTCTATATTTATTGGATGATGATCAGAGAATGTGATTTCTGCTTTGAAAATGTGTTTAAGTTTTCTTTGTGGACAAGTCCATACTGATTTTCATAAAAGTTCCATTCTCATGCCAATTTTTTAATTATTTGTTCTAGAGATGTGAGTATGTATGTCTATTAATTTTTTAGTTGATTATTTTATTTTTGTATTATTAAACCCCACTGTAGTCTTTTTGTTTTTAGTTTACTAGAGTTGTTTAATTCTGACTGAAGAAGATTAAAGACTCCAGGGATGTTTTTATCTGGTTCTCCTGGAATCTCTTGAATATTTGCATTTTCTAGTTAGCTCCTTAGTGTGTTCTATATGGGTTTGTTACTGTTATATTGTCTTTTAAATGCTGCCTTTTATCATTACAGTATTTTTCTAAATACCTTATTGTGTTTCAAGCACTTGCAGCACATATTTTTGGATGGTCTGTCATCATCTGTTTCAATTATCTGTATAAATTGTAAGGTTCATGGCTCATCACTGTTTTAGCCCTTATTTGTTTTTGCGGGTGTGAGGTTTGGTTCCACTTTATTTGTGTTAGGTGAAGTATGCAGGCAAGTATTTCCGTAAGCTCTGTTGTGTGTTTCACAACCTCTCAGTCTTCTTGCAAATTCTCGAGTATCTATTTATGCTGTGACAGATGAATGGCATCTTGGCTGGGTATAGGATTGTTGAATTAAGCTGTTTTTTCTTAGTAGTATTCCACCATTTTCTAGCTTTTAGAGTGGCCTTAAGTGTCATCGTGTCAATACGATACTTATTTCTTTGAAGTTAACTTTTCTCTGTTTAAGTACTTGTAGGTATTTTTAATTCTTTAACTTCACAAATTTTACCACACTATGCTGACATCAGTTAGGACTGAGACCTGTAGACACAGTCTGTTTTCAATGCAGAAATTTTATTCTTCTGTTGTTGACTTACTTCCCATCCTTTATTTGTCACTTTATCTTTTTATGGAAATATAGTAGCCGCATTTCAGTATTCTAGAATCTATCCTTCAAGCTTTTTACATTTTCTAGGATGATTTTATCACTTTACATTTTGAGGTATTTTGTCCATTCTTTCTTTTTGGCTCTATATCTGGGCTTAATAGTGGGCATACTTAATCTCCTAAATTGTGTAGTAGAGAAATGGTGTTTCATTTTTTATGTAACAGAAACTCCTCAGTGTTATTATTTTCTTCACATTGCTGTCTTTTTCCTTATGGTAGCAAAATTCTAAGATGGTTCCCGTGATGGTTGATGTTGGGTGTCAACTTGACTGGATTAAGAAATACCCACGCAGCTGATCAAGCATTAGTTATTCTGCTGAAAGGGAAACCTAGGTGGTTTTGCTTTTGAGTAGAATGATTGGGCTTCCCCAGTTTCTCAGCCTCCACAATAGAGAGAGCCAATTTCCCTAGTAAATCCTTTCTCAAATATATCTCTCTATACATCCTATAGTTTCTGTCTCCCTGGAGAATCCTGACTAAAACAGTCCCCAGGCTTCTCTCCCCCTGGTGCACGTACCTGGGATAATCCCCTTGCCTTGGTGTAGGTGGATGGGATTGTTGCCCCTTTACTAGTTTATGTTCACCCAAGATTATGATACATTATTCTTCTGCTGGCCTTGTAGAGGTAAGCTGCCACATTATGAGAGGGCTAGGTAGCTAGGATTAGAGGCTATTATCTTAGGAGCTGAGATGATTTCATCAGTTTACATGTTGAGATATTTCTTCCATTTGACTCCTAGCCAATAGCCAACCAGAAAATGAGAATCTGTCATACAACTGCAAGGAACTGAATTCTGACAACGACTCGAATGAGCTGGGTAGAGGATCCTGAACTCAGATGAGAGTGCATCCCTGGCTAACACTTTGATTTCAGCTTGGTAAGATGCTGAGCAGAGAACCCAGCTAAGCTGTGCCCAGACTCCTGTGAAATCATAGATTAGTTTAAGTGCTAATTTTGTGATACTTTGTTATATAGCAAAAGATAATGAAGACACCTCTTCAGTAGTTAGGTGGATTGACTTTTCTCTTTTTTCTCTTTCTTTCTTATTTTTTTCTTTTTCTTTCTTTCTTTTTTTTTTCTTTTCTTTCTTTTTTTTTTTTTTTTTTTGCTATTAAGACCCCTTAGATGAGATGTGAGTTTTTGTCTGTCTCTGGATCTCTGGTCTGGTTGTTAGAGTAGGTCAGGTTAGGAGTGGATGGCAGAAGCAGGCAGAGTTCCTGTCTCCATCATTGCACCCAGAGTATACTTTCTGTTTCCCAGAATTCTCTCTCATTTTTCCAGCCTCTGGATGGAAAGGACTCCATTTACAAGTTTGATTCTGTGTCCAGGCTCACATCAGCTCACAAAGGAGAAAGCTCCACACCACTTCTCTCCTACAAAGACCAAGATCTTGTTGCATTCATTTTCTCTCTTCCCTAACAACATTTGGTCTAGAAAAGGCAGATTAACATTTGGAGTGGCGTGTTGCCATTTTTTCCCAGAATTCTCTGCCAGGGGTCTCTTCTCTGTGGTTTTGTAAGGAAGGAAAATAATTTTCTCTCTGCCTTTCTAAGCTGTCAGCTAGGGCCCCAGCAACAAAAGTCAGATTAACAAGAGAAAAAGAAACAGAAGTTTGTTTATGTATATTTCATATATACAAGGGAGAAAACTCAAAAAGTAACTCTCAGAGAGGTGGCTTAGAACTCCAGCTTATACAGCATCTTCAACAAAGAGCAGTGCATTTTTAAAGATGTGAAAAACAAAGGAGAAGGACCTTGAGTCTCTAGGGGTGGCAAAAAAAAAAAAAATCTAGGGAAGGCAAATATGAGGGGCAACTAGTGGTAGATAAAGACTGGTGAGTAGTTATGTGGATTCCTCCAGTGCCATCTCCAGGCTGATAATGGTATAAATTGTGGTGATTAAATTTGTCCTCCCTGGTAGAGAGGACAAGAGGAACACCTTTGTAAATTTATGTCCTGCTTTTAGGCAAATAGGCAGAGGGCAGAGAGCTTTCCTTGTATCTGGTTTTTCTCAATTGCCTCCAGCTCAAAATAATCCTTATGTCAATACGGCATACTTTGGGGTGGCCTATTCTGCTACCTTCTTTAAGGTGAGGATTTTAATTTTCTTGATAAAACACTGCTATTAGTAAAAACAAAAAGACTATAACATATGTATATTTACTTATGTATACATTAGCCTAAGAGCATGGACTCTGGGCTCAGATTGCCCAAATTCTTCCACTTACTGAATACATGAACTTATAAGTTAAATCATTTTTTAGGGCCTCAGCTTACATACTGATTCAATAAAGATGATAATAGGATCTACTTTATAGGTTATCTTGAGGATTAAGAGAGTTAACATATGTAAAGTGCTTAGAACAAGAACTAGCACATGTACAAACTTAATAAATATCATCATTATTATAAAATGTATGCTAAAATATATTACAAAAGATGAATTAAGCATTTAATCATTAATTACTTATATTTTATTTGTTAATGTACAAAAACATTGAGCTCAATGACAGAATATTAAATTTTAGGGAGAGTAATATGTTGAATATGTTAGGATTACTATTGTTTGTTTTTTCATTATATGACTGATAAAGAGCCAGTGTTTGTAATAAAAGAAATGTCAGTTTTTCCGTTTTCTTGGTTGCTTGTGGTTTCATTGTTAGCGTTACTTCAATCCTTGTGTTTGCAGGAATTTTCCTAGCCACTGGTCTTCTTCTTCAACCTAATAATTTAATCTGCAGGCACAAGTAGACTGCAATATCTTGCAGACTCTGAAAGCAACACCACTCCTGAGGGAATTGCTGTCAAACCCTCCATGTCGTAGATCTCTCAATATTTCCTCATAGACTGACGGTGAGCACCAAAATCATCTTTGTAGATTAAATGTTACTAAACTTTTGATTCTTGGATTAGAGATAAAAACATATATAAAATCACACTCTAATATTTCATTTTTTGCCCTAATGAGGACACACCTCACTTTTGAGACCACTAACCTAAAGTACTTCTTATGTAATTATCAAGTATTTTATTGAGCACATGTCTGTGCTAGATGATGCACTCAAATAGTAAAATATCATCTTGCAGCATAGATACAGAACCTGAAAACTTATTAAAAGAGGTATTTGTGTTTATTTACATGAAAAATGAAATGCTTTTCCTTAGCTTAGTATTTTAACGGCATATTTAGTTGTCGTTTTGGATTCTTACAGGGTTATTACAGGTAATTCTACTTTACTGAGTACTTACATGCAAAGCACATACTAGATGCTTCAAAAACTACCCCATTTAATTCTATTGGTAGTTTTGATAGTTGTTTTGGGTATTTTGTGAAGCAGGTTCACTGTGCACTGGTTACCACTTCAGCACACTGCATCTTGGACTGCAGTTTCTACTACTAGCCCAAATCTGGTGAGACAAAACACTTACACACACAATAAGTTACATGAAGCAAATTTGTTACTTACAGATAGGCAGCAAGGGACAGTAGAAGCCTAGAATTCAAGGCAAGCTGGTTCCCCAAGGCTCAGGAGAGCTGCCCAGGGCAGATGGAATCTCCTCTGCATGGCAGCTGAGGGACCCAGGAAAGCAACCCAGTCTAAGTTTTATACCCAGGGGCACCATGGATTGCTGTGTGAAAGCATTGAAGGGCCTCCTGTTTCTAGGAGCCTGGATGGTTCTGACCAGCTCTTTCATATCTCAGGATGTTGCATTCCTAGCACATTCTATGGTTATTCTTGAATCATAAGCAAGAAGAGGAGAGAACTACTCATTTCAAAGATAAGAAAACTGAAGGTCAGAGATGTAGGAAATGTGCTGAAACTCACAAATCTAGTAAGTGGCATAGGTGAGATTCAAGCCACACCTTACTGGACACAGATTCTTCCCTCCAAATCACCACATTATATTAGAGGGTTTTCATAGTTTTAATCGCAAGTGGAAAGGGCTAGAAGTCAGAGATGTAGGAAATGTGCTGAAACTCACAAATCTAGTAAGTGGCATAGGTGAGATTCAAGCCACACCTTACTGGACACAGATTCTTCCCTTCAAATCACCACATTATATTAGAGGGTTTTCATAGTTTTAATCGCAAGTGGAAAGGGCTAGAACTATGTGATAGTTATCTTACTAAATCTACCTGATACAGTAATTTTCTCATAATCGATATTTGTAAAATGAAACCAGAAAGTAAAAAAGAGATTAAACACGGGGGTGGTGTTGGGTAGAAAGCTCCCATGGATCTTGAAAAGGCATGAAACTAGCGATTTGGATATTCAAATGGTAGTAAGATTGGTAACAATCAGTCTCCATCTGAAATGCCTAAAGTTGCTGACTATGTCATTGAAACTTGAGGCCATTTTTTTCCTTCATGATAATTTGGCTTCTCAAACCTTCCCCAAACCTTTTCAAACCATTTATGTAAATACTACATAGAAAGCATTACAATATTTTTTTCTTCCAGGAAGTGTTCTGTGTTTCATAGAACTGTCACTTTTATTTGTTTTTATTACTTGTTAGATGACCTAGACAACCTCAAGAATTGGCTGATGGAAGGGATGGGCAGAGAAATTTACACTTCCACTTGAAAATTTTTTTGAGCAGGAGACACTCAGAGGTTTAGGGATTCTTTATTTACTCAACAAACATTTATTAATAAACAACTGCTATGTGTCAGGCACCTAACTAGGCAGAAAGCTTTTGGCAGAGGCCCTGCTCTAGAAAGCATAATACATTCTCCAAGGAATAAAGCTATTGAACAAGCAATTGGATGTGTTACGGAAGTACAGTGCACATTTGCCAGGAAGGTAAAAAAAGAAAAAAAATTATGAACATGGAGTAGAAGAGCATTCTGCATGAGAAATAGGAAAATGTACAATGGTAAGAAGAAAAAAATTAAAAAAAACCTGAATGATCCAGAAGCTCAAAGAAGGCCAAATGTAAAGAGCAAGGGGTAGGGTGTCAGAAAGTGACACTAGAGTGGTAACTGGGAGGGCCTCCTAAGGTCTGTGAAGGGATGTAAACTTATTTCCAAGGGAAATGAGAGAGTGCTGAAGAGTTGGTTTGAAGTTGGGGATTGACATAATCAGATTTACATCTCTTGGACTGGACAGTAGTGAATGGATTACAGAGGTTAAGAATGGAAGGGGGTCAATGGAAAACTCTTGCTGTGCACCAGGCAAAAGATGAGATTAACTTGAATTAGTATGAGGAAGGGGAGGTGAACATAATGGATGGCTTCAGGAGATAGAGATGATGGTTGGGATACTGTGAGGCAGAAGAGGGACAAGTGAAAGATGGCCCCAGTTTCTGGCTTTAAGTATGCTGGAAGAAGGGCAAGTTTTGGGGGGAAAGATAATGAGGTCAGTTTGGGACATGTTCATCTGAACTTCCTCTAAAACATCCAAGTGGAGAGGTAACGTGAACTGTTGGAAATATGGGCATGGAGCTCAACTTGGGATTTACTAGTATATAGATATAATTGAAGGCATGGGGATAAACTGGAGAGAGTATGAATGGAGGAGAGAGGAGACTGTAGGGTGAGAACTCTGATTAAGTGGAGGGAGATGAGCCAGGAAAAAGAAGAATACTAAAAATGGAGAGTATTTCAAGAAAGAACAAAATAATCAGTTGTATCAGATATTTCCAAGCAGTCAAAAAAGATAAGTTAAAAAAAAATTATGGACCAAACAAAAGATGAGTATTGAAAACTTCTGCTGGGTTGAGTAAGATGGTAGGCACTCACGGACTTAGTAGAAGTTTGGTGGAACTGCAGGCGCTAAAGCCAAGCTGGAGCGGGCTCACACAGGAGTGGAACATGAGGAAATGGAGGGAATTAAAGTAGAAATTTGACTACAAGGCAGAGGTGGGTGAGAGTGATCACTGGATAGAAACTAAAAACAGGATTGGAGGAGGCTTTAAATTTGGATTTGTGTGTGTGTGTGTGTGTGTGTGTGTGTGTTACAAATTGCAAAAGACTCAGGCATATGTAAATGCTGATAAGAAAATATAAGTAGAGGAAGGTATTCTTATTTTAGTGATGTTTAAGATCACACAGCTATCTACTGATAGAGCTGGGATTAGCAGTTCTAGTCTGGGGATTCTGGTTATTTTTCTTTACTGTCCTAGGATTAAATTATGAACTTGGATTAAATAGTCGAAAAATATTTTTTATACATATTGAATTATGAAAGAGGGAGAAACTACAGGAATAGCCACCAGGTCAATATTGCAGCTGGAAAAGTTATTACAAAGTTATAAGCATATTTTTATTTGTCAGCTTGTCCCAAAGGGTAAAACCACAAGCTTACTGAGTTATTGCTTTGTGAGGAGGGTTAGACAGAGCTGGTGATATGCACAAAGCACCTGCATCAGTCTGGCTGAGATTTTGGCAGGAGACCCAGCTTCAAGCTATTTTTGTTATTATTGTTGTTGTCTTCACTTTTTGCATATAGTTTGGGATTTGAAGTGACAGAGGCATGACAGGCCCATTCCTGACCAACTCCTTCCTAGCTATCGATATCCTACAAGAGGAACAATTGCTAATCTTAATGGTCAGAAGTCCAGAATATTCACTGAATTATGTTTTCCTAGTGAGTAAAGGTTTTTATATTAAAGACATATAGTCAGTCTCTTTTCCATAGGTCTTTTTCCATGGGGACTTGATGAAATGTTAGAGGGCTATACTAAATAGTTCTTACCAATGTCCTTCCTCTACCCAACCTGCCACAGATTATCAGGGCCTGGCAGCAGTTATCAATAAAATAATAAATGAATTTCATTTAGCTACTGGCTCTTTGTGTAATCATTCTTTGAAACCCCATGGCAGGGGACAGAAAGGGGTATAGATGATTCAAAGGGCAAGATTTGGGCTTTCCCCAGTCTCTGGCAGTATTTGTGGCCCTTTAGTCCTACTAACAATAGCGCTGATGAACTCTTTCAATATGTTTATCCAAAATATCACTTTTAATAAGTCACCACGTGTGGGAGATTGTTTACAAAAATGGGTACAGTTTTCTACCCTTACCTATATCTAGGCCTGAGACCTCGCAGCTCCTCCCATCACAGGGCAGAGNATCTACCTGATACAGTAATTTTCTCATAATCGATATTTGTAAAATGAAACCAGAAAGTAAAAAAGAGATTAAACACGGGGGTGGTGTTGGGTAGAAAGCTCCCATGGATCTTGAAAAGGCATGAAACTAGCGATTTGGATATTCAAATGGTAGTAAGATTGGTTACAATCAGTCTCCATCTGAAATGCCTAAAGTTGCTGACTATGTCATTGAAACTTGAGGCCATTTTTTTCCTTCATGATAATTTGGCTTCTCAAACCTTCCCCAAACCTTTTCAAACCATTTATGTAAATACTACATAGAAAGCATTACAATATTTTTTTCTTCCAGGAAGTGTTCTGTGTTTCATAGAACTGTCACTTTTATTTGTTTTTATTACTTGTTAGATGACCTAGACAACCTCAAGAATTGGCTGATGGAAGGGATGGGCAGAGAAATTTACACTTCCACTTGAAAATTTTTTTGAGCAGGAGACACTCAGAGGTTTAGGGATTCTTTATTTACTCAACAAACATTTATTAATAAACAACTGCTATGTGTCAGGCACCTAACTAGGCAGAAAGCTTTTGGCAGAGGCCCTGCTCTAGAAAGCATAATACATTCTCCAAGGAATAAAGCTATTGAACAAGCAATTGGATGTGTTACGGAAGTACAGTGCACATTTGCCAGGAAGGTAAAAAAAGAAAAAAAATTATGAACATGGAGTAGAAGAGCATTCTGCATGAGAAATAGGAAAATGTACAATGGTAAGAAGAAAAAAATTAAAAAAAACCTGAATGATCCAGAAGCTCAAAGAAGGCCAAATGTAAAGAGCAAGGGGTAGGGTGTCAGAAAGTGACACTAGAGTGGTAACTGGGAGGGCCTCCTAAGGTCTGTGAAGGGATGTAAACTTATTTCCAAGGGAAATGAGAGAGTGCTGAAGAGTTGGTTTGAAGTTGGGGATTGACATAATCAGATTTACATCTCTTGGACTGGACAGTAGTGAATGGATTACAGAGGTTAAGAATGGAAGGGGGTCAATGGAAAACTCTTGCTGTGCACCAGGCAAAAGATGAGATTAACTTGAATTAGTATGAGGAAGGGGAGGTGAACATAATGGATGGCTTCAGGAGATAGAGATGATGGTTGGGATACTGTGAGGCAGAAGAGGGACAAGTGAAAGATGGCCCCAGTTTCTGGCTTTAAGTATGCTGGAAGAAGGGCAAGTTTTGGGGGGAAAGATAATGAGGTCAGTTTGGGACATGTTCATCTGAACTTCCTCTAAAACATCCAAGTGGAGAGGTAACGTGAACTGTTGGAAATATGGGCATGGAGCTCAACTTGGGATTTACTAGTATATAGATATAATTGAAGGCATGGGGATAAACTGGAGAGAGTATGAATGGAGGAGAGAGGAGACTGTAGGGTGAGAACTCTGATTAAGTGGAGGGAGATGAGCCAGGAAAAAGAAGAATACTAAAAATGGAGAGTATTTCAAGAAAGAACAAAATAATCAGTTGTATCAGATATTTCCAAGCAGTCAAAAAAGATAAGTTAAAAAAAAATTATGGACCAAACAAAAGATGAGTATTGAAAACTTCTGCTGGGTTGAGTAAGATGGTAGGCACTCACGGACTTAGTAGAAGTTTGGTGGAACTGCAGGCGCTAAAGCCAAGCTGGAGCGGGCTCACACAGGAGTGGAACATGAGGAAATGGAGGGAATTAAAGTAGAAATTTGACTACAAGGCAGAGGTGGGTGAGAGTGATCACTGGATAGAAACTAAAAACAGGATTGGAGGAGGCTTTAAATTTGGATTTGTGTGTGTGTGTGTGTGTGTGTGTGTGTGTTACAAATTGCAAAAGACTCAGGCATATGTAAATGCTGATAAGAAAATATAAGTAGAGGAAGGTATTCTTATTTTAGTGATGTTTAAGATCACACAGCTATCTACTGATAGAGCTGGGATTAGCAGTTCTAGTCTGGGGATTCTGGTTATTTTTCTTTACTGTCCTAGGATTAAATTATGAACTTGGATTAAATAGTCGAAAAATATTTTTTATACATATTGAATTATGAAAGAGGGAGAAACTACAGGAATAGCCACCAGGTCAATATTGCAGCTGGAAAAGTTATTACAAAGTTATAAGCATATTTTTATTTGTCAGCTTGTCCCAAAGGGTAAAACCACAAGCTTACTGAGTTATTGCTTTGTGAGGAGGGTTAGACAGAGCTGGTGATATGCACAAAGCACCTGCATCAGTCTGGCTGAGATTTTGGCAGGAGACCCAGCTTCAAGCTATTTTTGTTATTATTGTTGTTGTCTTCACTTTTTGCATATAGTTTGGGATTTGAAGTGACAGAGGCATGACAGGCCCATTCCTGACCAACTCCTTCCTAGCTATCGATATCCTACAAGAGGAACAATTGCTAATCTTAATGGTCAGAAGTCCAGAATATTCACTGAATTATGTTTTCCTAGTGAGTAAAGGTTTTTATATTAAAGACATATAGTCAGTCTCTTTTCCATAGGTCTTTTTCCATGGGGACTTGATGAAATGTTAGAGGGCTATACTAAATAGTTCTTACCAATGTCCTTCCTCTACCCAACCTGCCACAGATTATCAGGGCCTGGCAGCAGTTATCAATAAAATAATAAATGAATTTCATTTAGCTACTGGCTCTTTGTGTAATCATTCTTTGAAACCCCATGGCAGGGGACAGAAAGGGGTATAGATGATTCAAAGGGCAAGATTTGGGCTTTCCCCAGTCTCTGGCAGTATTTGTGGCCCTTTAGTCCTACTAACAATAGCGCTGATGAACTCTTTCAATATGTTTATCCAAAATATCACTTTTAATAAGTCACCACGTGTGGGAGATTGTTTACAAAAATGGGTACAGAGATGATTCAAAGGGCAAGATTTGGGCTTTCCCCAGTCTCTGGCAGTATTTGTGGCCCTTTAACTAGTCCTGCTAACAATAGCGCTGATGAACTCTTTCAATATGTTTATCCAAAATATCACTTTTAATAAGTCACCACATGTGGGAGATTGTTTACAAAAATGGGTACAATTTTCTACCCTTACCTATATCTAGGCCTGAGACCTCGCAGCTCCTCCCATCACAGGGCAGAGTTTCTCTCCTAAATCAGTCTCTCTCCTAAATCTCTCCACTCCTAAACCAAGGCTGGCTCAGCTGATAGACTTTAGTGGAAGTGATAGTATGGCAACTCCATACCCAGGCTTCATGAGGCCCTAAGTGCTTTTGATTGATTTCTTAGGAGGCCATGTGAATAAGCCCAAGCTAGTCTGCAGGGTGATGAAAGACCAGTCACCAGGGCCACACAAGCTCAGTTGTCCCAGCTGGGGTCCAGACATGGAGAGAGCCCAGCCACGATTAGCATAGCTACCAGCCTAACTTACAGCTGACCACAACTCATGAACGTGCCCTGCCATGACCAGATGAACAGCTCAACTGAGCACAACCAAAATTACCACCACTCACAATTCTGAGCCAAATAAGTGGTTATTTATTTATTTATTTATTTTAGTGACTAAGTTTTGGTATGATTTGTGACTCAGTCATAGATAGGTGAAAAACCATTCTGTTTTGTTCTATATCTCTATGATAATCATATCTAACTTCATCCAAGAGTTGTCATCACTGGGGATGGTAGGTATGTTACTAAGTGACTATATTCTCATTAGGTTGTGCTGGGCACTTAACAATGCAATTTACCCACAGATGTTTTAAGAGCTTAAATGTAGCTGGCATCTCAGAAATTCTGATTCAAATAAGCAACTACACTCATTTAAAATCATATTACTTATCACACCAGTTGTTTGCATGTAATATGTTTCTAGTCACAATACAGATTGCCTTTATTATAAACCACAGGGTGTGGCCTACAAGGAAATAGCATATTTTTCCTTGTCTTATTTTACACTATAATCAGTACATTTAAATCACAGAGTGAATCTAGAATATCAATCTGTTTAGCATATTTCCATTTAATTCACTAACAACATGAAATATATGTGTATTTGACAGTTAAAATGAAAAAATAATGAGGCACTTAGAGAAATTAGATTACTACATTATAATATAATAAGAATTTAATGATACAAGTAGCATATACCCCTCATACATTTTGGTATATGGGAAACTACACAATTATCAACAGTGTGATTTTTTTTATTTTGGTTGCCAGAAAGTATTCATGTGATTTACAATCAGATATAATAATGTTGTTCTAACAAAATAAAATCTATTATGACATTACATATAACTTTTATTAATTCTATTCTATTGGATAATGGGAGATCGCCTATGTTTTTTAAAATGACAGAGTAGAGACCTCAGCTCATTTTACACTTTTTAATTTCACGCTTGTCTTCGGCTAAATCTTTTCCATAAATTATAATTCAACAAAACATAGATATAGCATCAAGTTAAAGCTTAATGAATTGGTTAGAATTAACCCAGAGTCAAAGAAACTGGATTTTTTTTTACTTGATTATTTTGTCTTAATTGATAAGAAGTTTAGTTGAAGAGAGCCATGCCTGAATCACTCGTATCACTAATCACATTGAGTATGTATGGCTTTGTTGCTAAAATGTCACAGCAAATAGAAATAGCTTAGGAGTAATGAGCAATGTTGTGATCATATCTGCTGAGGATTTTAGGACCCTTCAGCATGCAATCTCTGGCAAATACCTGGCAGAGTGATCAAATACCACGGTTGAGTGACTTTTGGTTATGGCATATAGCACTGCCATCTCTTTTTCCAGAGTGACAGTGACACATACCCATTTCAGTAAAGTGACTTTGCTGTGCTGTCTGACTCGTACATTTGGAAAGTTCAAGCCCAGCAATAGGAAAAAAAAGGCAAGGTAGCATATCAACATGGGAAAAATTGGATAGCATTTCATAATTTATCAAAGTAAGATTAACAGCACCCATTTTTCTTCGTTAAAAGCAAATTCCAAAATGAGTGCTATCTTGGCTCTGCTGAGTGGAACTGTCTACTTGAACTCATAGCCACCAAAACCTAATGTTTAGTTTTGCTGAGGTCAGATGATTTCATTGTTCTGTTGGGGATACTTTTTGTTTAGTTGCGTTTACCAGTTTAGACTAATATTTAATTTAATTTAGAACCAATTTTTCTGCATTCCATAAAATGCACACATTTTTCCTAAACTTTTAAAAAATGATCTTTAAGTTGAAAAACACAAACTAAGAGGCTAAGCAGAAATCAACCACACACACACACACACACACACACACACACACACACAAAATGGCAAACTGACAATAATGTTCATTGTATGAAATAAATGTAATCATCTTTCCTCCTGCTATGGTTTAAATATTTGTATTCCTCCAAAATTCATATGTTAAAATTCTAACCCCCAGGTGATGGTTAGGAAATGGAGCCTTTGGGAAGTGGTTTCGTCATAATGGCAAAACCTTCATGATTGGGGTTAGTGCCCTTATAAAATAAGCACAGGAGAGATCCTTCACCTCTTGGGTGACCCAGTAAGAAGGTGATATCTATGAGAAAGTGGGCCCCTGCCAGACACCAAATCTTCTAGTGCCTTGATCTTGAACTTCCCAGCTTTCAGAACTGTGAGAAATAAATTTCTGCTGTTTATAAACTACCCAGTTTATGGTATTTTTTTGTGTGTGTGTGTGACCAGTAAGGGGATCGCAACCCTTGGTGTGGTGTCGCCCACACCGCGCTCAGCCAGTGAGCTCACCTGCCATTCCTATATAGGATCCAAACCCGCGGCGGGAGCGTCACTGCGCTCCCAGCACCGCACTCTCCCGAGTGCGCCATGGGCTTGGCCCCAGTTTATGGTATTTTGTTATAGCAGCCTGAACAGACTAAGATGCCTCCCTTATTTAACAACATGTCTTATATAAGCTGTAAATGATCTGACTTACGCCACTTACTATCAGAGAGAAAAGTCCAAGTTTTCTAGGTGCTTTTTTTGAGGTGCAGAAGGCAGAACACAGAGATGGAAGTACAGATCCAGGATGGGTCAGGCTTTGGAGGCAGTTTGGTTCTAGAAACTCTTTCAGATACAAGGCAGGAGTCTGAGACTAGCTGTGCCAGAGGAATGCTAGGCAAGGGGTAACACAGGTAGGCAGGTGGGACACACAAGAAGAAATTGTGAGTCAAAAGTTCCTGAAAGAAGCTCTCAGAAATTATGAAAACTGCAGGTCAGTATATATTGAGCAGCATGATTCAGAAGCATTGAACAAATTTGACCACAGGGAACATTTTTTTCTCCAATCAGGAGGAAGCTTCTAATATATTTCCTACTGAATGAGATCCAAGGTCAAGTTCAAATGGACAAAGCCCCAGAGTTGAATGCCAGCAAATTATCCCAATACGTCATATACATAGAACTCACTTGCAACACCTTTTATTCTTCACGCTGCTTTCTTGCACAGCATCCCAAATTGATCTTACTATCACTCTGTGTGCTGTGCAGTCCAAGTACCATTGAACCCCATATATTGATGTAAAGAGTATCAAAGAGTTTTGGTGACTTGTCTGTAGTGACCCAGTTAGTAAAAGGGGAATTGAAACTAGAATTCAGGGCTTATAACAGCTGGATTTGCCTTCTTTTCTCTATTCCAGGTGTCACCACACTTTCTATTTCTAAAGGGCCATTGTTATGGGGTGAATTGTGCCCCAAGCCCTTGCAAATTCATGTGTTGAATTCCTAACTCACAGGACCTTAGAATATGACCTTATTTAAAGATAGGGCCTTCGCAGAAGAAATCAAATTAAAAATGAGAACATTCTGGTGGTCCCTAATCCAATATGACTGATGTCCGTATTATAAGGAGAGGAAATTTGGATGCAGACAGGCACAGAGGGAAGATTACATGAAGACACAGAGAAGATGTCCGACTACAAGCCAAGGAGAGAGTCCAGGGACAGATCCTTCCCTAGCAACCCTCAAAAGGCATCAACCCTGCCAAACACCTTGATCTCAGACTTCTAGACTCCGGAACTGGGACAATAAATTTCTGTTCTTTAGGCCACCTGCTCTGTGGTTCTCTGTTACAGTAGACCTAGCAAACTTACAAGTTTTTAAAGTAAATATCTTTGGCTTTGTGGTCCATAAGGTCTTCGTCACAACTGCTCAACTTTGCTATTATAGCCCCAAAATAACCATAAACAATATACAAATGACTGGATAGAAATGTTTTCCAAAAAACTTTATTTACAAAAACAACCACTGTGAGCTATAGCTTTCCACTGCTGTTTTATATGTTTTTGCTCTGAAAATGGGCACTGAAGAGGTTGCAAATGGCCAGACTTAAGTGTAGGGCCAGAGTGAACTCAGAGTGGATGAGTGAACTAGGTCAGAAATCTGTGAAACTGAAAACAAAACAACAGCAACAGCAAGAACAGAAACAATTGTCTTTATATCATAATCATTTCCCCTTCTGAACTGCTCTCTATCTGGTTTGGAGTGACTGCCAAACTTTACATGCAGGAACATTATAGTGTGGACTAAAGATGGCCATATATATATATTGTATTTATTTATTTGTTTGTTTGTTTATTCATTCATTCATTCATTCATTCATTCATTTCTTCTCCTCCCACCAAGAGGTACAGTCTATTTACCCTCTATATTGTATTTATTTATTTGTTTGTTTGTTTATTCATTCATTCATTCATTCATTCATTCATTCATTTCTTCTCCTCCCACCAAGAGGTACAGTCTATTTACCCTCCCCTTGAGTTGAGGCTGTGTTGTGAGTTGTTTTGACCAATGGCAATGTCAGAGAAGTGAAGCTGTAACAAACAGTGCTGGGCCTAAGCCTTAAGAGACCTAGAACTTCTGCTTTCACTTTCTTGGAACTCATAACGAGATCTAGCTACCCTGCTGCAAAGACTGTATGGAGAGAGATTGAGAGAGGAAGAGAGAGATGTCCAGTGGGCCCCTATATATTCCAGCCATCCCAGCTGAGGCATCAGACAGGAGCATGCCAGCTTGGATGTTCCGGCACTCTCAGCTGAGCTTCCGCTGAATGTAGCCTCTTGAGTGACCCCTGCTGAAATCACACAGAGACAAGCCCTTCTGACCTAGTCTGTCGAAATTGCAAAACCATAAACAAATAAATGATTCTTGTTTTAAGGCACTAAATTTGGAATGGTTGTTATACAGTGATAAGAATTTGATACAGACAACATGCTGCCTTTCAGTTGTCTGGGATTTCCACTCTCAGCCCATCATTAGCTTTCCTGATCAGGTAGCATTTAGTGCTCCTAATGCCTTCTTGGCCCCATGAAGACTTACCTGCCTTGAGGAAATTTCAGACATCACAGTCAGTGGCTGGGGTTAGAGCAAAGGCTATTGTGGGTTAAAGACCTGTAATATTATGCCTTAAGTCTTTTACCTAAGTGCCCTACCGAGTTAAGAAGACACTTTGCAGTGTAAAATGTTGTAAGGAGAAATATTTTCATCCTAAAGCAGAGTATCAAATTATCCTTACCATTATCTCACTGTGAAGACTGGCAAGAACACACAATAAAACTAAAAGGGACCCAGCCCATTCTCAGTCCAGTGAAAATCTGTCTCTGACCTTCCTGCAGAGGGTGCCCTCATATACCATTTTATATACCCTGTCCTATTTTATCAGTCTAAAACATGTTCCAAGCAAGTTCTGTGGTTGAACATCACTCATGCATTTTAAGATGCACACTTAGATTATGGGCCATCTATTTAAGAAGGAAAATGGCTGGCCTTTACCCACATAGGAGAAATTATAGACTTGAATCATTGACTTGACTCAATGATTGAATCATTTTCTGGAATGACTCAAATCATTTTCTGGAAATAATTTTTTGAACCATCATACTAGAGACATCCCAGTGGCCACTTGGATAATAATACCATTGATCACTCCTTACCATTTACAGATGACCTTTACTAATGAATGGCTACTCCGTCACATCTTGTCT
Source organism: Galeopterus variegatus (assembly GCF_000696425.1). Lineage (NCBI taxonomy): Eukaryota > Metazoa > Chordata > Mammalia > Dermoptera > Cynocephalidae > Galeopterus > Galeopterus variegatus. Next base: position 118,715 of record NW_007732222.1, on the reverse strand, counting down.
CCCTCTTCCCAGAAAACAGTGACAGGAGCTCCCCAGAAACATATGAAGGCTCCTTTGTCCTTGCCATAAAACTACTTGTATATAACTCCTTCCAGATTACTTATTTACAAAATTATATATATTTTCTATATATGTGTTATGTGTATATATTACAAATAAGTAATTTTGGAGAAGAAAAATATGGGAAAAAAAAAACTGAGAAAGTCGGATGACCTTCTGGGACCCTGGCATTGGCAGACTCTGTGGAGCTTTTGTCTGGATGATCCATCCCGTTGTACATCACATCTTTTTCACCTATGTTTTTAACACTGTCTGAAATTTTACCAGTTAGATATTAATTAGAATCAGTTATCACCCACTTGCTAAAATGTATAAAATTCTCAAAGTGTTAATAGACCATGACTCCTTCATACATTTGTATGAATTTGTCCAACGAAATAATACTTAGAATTTGGCTTGCAATTTAGTTGACACTATGTCTTCATACAGTCTATATTTAAAATTTTATTCCTCACTACCATCATGTGATTTATGCAAAGGTCTATTACCATTTCACACCAGTGGAAAACGAGGTACAGAGTTTAAATCAACTTAAATGTTTTTTTCGTAACTCCAACCCAAGAAACACTGTACAAAATAATTCTGAGATGTGATGTCAGGAAAATGAAGTAAATGGCTTCTGGAAGTAAGTCTGGGGGAGAATGGGGATGCAATGGGGGAGATAAAGAATATCAGGGCCCTGGGATTAGGGTCATCACTGGAGAGAGGTGCCATGCACCAAGGGAAGAGAATAAAAATGAAGTGAGATAACTCCCGAGACACAATTTGCCTATTTCAAAACCCTTTTGAGGTAATCCCGGCCATTAGCTATAAAAGGAAAAGCTTTATTTTGTCATCCTTCCCCCTTCCTCTCTGCATGGTTGGGTCTGGTCTCAGGACATAGATCTTTGGTCACATTTCAACTCTATTAATTGTTGGGTGAACTTTGTGAGGTATTGCAGCAACATGATTGCTATGCTTACAATTGCTAGTAGGGGAAAAAAACACTTGGTTGGAACAACTGCTTTTTAGATTTTGGGAATAAAGCCTATTTTTAAACTGAGAATTACTTACCTATGTCTCAGGGTTGGTTTCTTGTTCTTACATCTGTAAAGAGAGTGGATCACATCTTAAAAAAGGACTCACCTTAGAAAGAGCATTGTGTGTCAGTCAGTTCCATACTTTAGGGATAGATTGAGGCAGTTTCCATCATAAATTCTTACAATACTTATTTTAAAAAAGAATAAAAGAGCTACTCCTTTGACAGGTGACTTTGCAATTCATAAGTTTCCTGACTCTGCTCTCTAAATGTAAAACAACTGCACTGTACATGCTCATAAGCATCTGTAGATATAACTACAAAAACATATTCCCAATAGACTGTGAGAAGACAGTCAATTAATGCTCACTGTATAATTTAAATGGCAATTAAATGTAGGAGTTCACAAGATAAACACATCTTAGAGACTTTTTAATCCAAGGAGGTAAGAGGACAGAGACCATCAACTTGGTAACCAGAAAGGTGTATGTATGTGTACACACACACACACACACACACACACACACATATGTATATATATGATTGCATCTGTATTGAACATGTACAGACTTTTCCCCTTGTCATTGTTCCTTGTCATTTTATAACAATACAGTATAACAACTATTTACATAGCATTTACATTGTATTAGGTATTATAAGTAATCTAGAGATGATTTAAAGTATGTGAGAGAATGTGTGTAGATTATATGCAAATACTATGCCATTTTATATTAGGGACTTGAGCACCAGTGGATTTGGGTGTCCTTGGGAGGTCGTGAAACCAGTCCCCTGTGGATACCAAGGGATGACAGCATACTTTAAGTGCTTTTTTTTCCTTCTAGACTAAATTGGAAATAATGTTTAACCATATGAGTTTTCTTCTTACATACCTAGTTTGAATAAAAGTTATATAACTTTATGCTATTTGCAAAAATAATTCTTGACCTTGATTACTAAAGTTTAAATGTTCTTTAGGGAGTGTTTTAAAACAGCTTTACACTATGGATATTGACATCACTTCTTTTCCATCTTCTGACTGAGTCTGAAGCCTTCCGTAAATAAAAAGATTTTCCAAATTCTAATCTCTGATTAGATGTAAATCGGAGCTTATTGATGGCATGTACTATGCCTTCTTGCTCTATAGCAAAACAAGTTAGATAGATGGGTAGTGTCTTAGTTCGGGCTGCTATAATAAAAGTACCATAGACTGGGTGGCTTATAAACAGAAATTTATTACTCACAGTTTTGGTGGCTGGAAGTCCAACCTCAGGATGCCAGCATGGTCAGGTTCTGATGAGGGCCCTCTTCCCAGTTGCAGACCACCAATATGTAGCATCATATGGTAGAAATCAAGTGGGCAAGCTTTCCTCCTCTTCCTGTGACATTAGTCCCATCATAGGGGTTTCACCCATATGACCAAATTACCTCCCAAAGGCCTCACCTTCTAATACCATCTGTAGTAGTCCATTTTCCTTTGCTGATAACAGAATACCTGAAACTGGGTGATTTATAAAGAAATGAAATTTATTTCCTACAGTTTGGGAGGCTGGGAAGTCCAAGGTCCAAGGCTGGGAAGTACTTCTGGTGAGGGCCTTCTTCTTGATGGGAAATCTTTACAGAGTTCCATGGTGATACAGACAATCACCTGGCAAAGGGTGAGCAAGAGCACATTTCCACATGCTCACTTCTTCTCCTTCTTAAGCCACCAGTCACGCTCTGATAACCCATTAAACCATGAACCTGTTTCCATGAATGGATTAACCCATTCATGAGAACAAAATCTTCATGATCCAATCACCTCCCATAGGTCCCACCTTTCAAAAACCATAGTCTGATTCCCCACCCTCTTAACACTGTTTCAATGGGGATCAAGCTTCAGTGAGTTTTGGAGGAACATTCAAACCACAGCACCATCCTATTGGGGGTTAGGGTTTCAACATCTGAATTTGAGTAGGACACAAACATGCAGTCCATAACAGTAATGAAGAAACTATGAACTAATTTTTCTCCTTTTTGCACACTTAAATGGTTTGTGAAATCCCTATAGGTGAAATAGCACATTTTATGGATTCACAGGGAGAGATTTTAGCATGTAAGCCATAGTGAGCCAGAAAGCACACAGGCTTTGGGTTAAGACAGATGTGAATTAATTTCCTAGCTCTGCTAAATAGTGTTCAGCATTCCTGAATCTTCTGAGCTCCAGCATAGAAAATTTGTTCCTAAACCAATTATCAGTTACATCTCTATCTGCAGAATATATATCCTTCCAAGTTGTCTGCTTCCAGAAATTAAGTCAGGACTCTTAACATTGATTATCAGCTGCTTTTGGTAAATTGATATAAAAATTACTGCTTTTTACCCAAACTAAAATTTTATTTTTATTTTATAGATCTTATTAATTTGCCTCCAAATTTAGTATTGATCTGCATGATCTTGATTAAATTAAAATATGTACTATTTCAGCACATCGAATCTACCTTAGTAAAACTTGACAGATCATCTTATCATTTCCCTTCCTGCTTAACAATCCTTAATGCCTCTATTGTTCTGTACCTGCATGTAGCCTCTGGGTGGGCAGCATCCTATATTCTGGACATTTTTTTTTTCTTTCTGGCTCCATCATACATTAAACCATCAATACATAAGTGTTCTTTGTGACAGTTTTTGAGTTATTCCATGTCTGCATTTTGACAGCAGCAATAATGGTTTTAATGATAGCTACTCATCTTCCCAGTAAGTAAGAAAACATGGAAATGCAATTTTTTTCCTTTACTTTATAAGAGTGAATTGTTATTTGTCATTATTAACATTATTTTGGCTATACTTATCATCAATCATCTTTGATTATCACACTTTATTTTTTGTAACAAATTTCCCATTCCCCAGTGAGAAATCTCCTCTGGGAGGCATTAGTTCAGCTACTGAGGGGCATTCTGTTTCCTTTTACAATGACTTTGCATAGCCTGCATGAGGCCTATTGTGGACATTAAGTTCTGCAACAATGATAGTAAATTGCCCAGTTGAATGTGTACATATTTTTTAAAGGTTTGCCTTTTCAAATAGATAATGAATAGAAGGCAACACGTTCATGTAGGACAGGACTTTGGAAAAGTGTGATCCCTGAATGAAGGCATTTTCTCTTTCGTTAACAGCCACAGGTGTTCTGAGTTCATGCCTTCCAGGCCAGCGACCCTGGTTGTGCAGGCTCCTTTGCACACTGGCATTTCATGACTTGGCCTTTCCCATGATGGATTAGAACAACAAAGGAATCAGAAAAGAAAAAAAAAGAGAGGGGGGAACTGGTAGGAGGCAAACTCAGTGAGACATTGCGTTGCTTTTCCTGTGTTCTCTGGCTCCCAGTGAGTGCCACATC
>NW_007732222.1:110606-114254 GCF_000696425.1 Galeopterus variegatus | reverse complement strand
TCTCAACTCTCCTTCCCTGCCCCAATTTTAGAGTTCCACTCCTATTACTTCCTAAAGATATGAGGGAAGGGTTGGAGGATGGTGCAGTCTTCCTTTGTGTCTTGAGCTCCTAAGGGCCAGCTCACACTGAGCCCTAAACTGTTAAAAGGTGGGTTGGTTACTCATTACCTTTAGCAGTGGCCCACTGCTTCTCCCCTCTCCGTTTCATTCAGGCATGATAGCAGCTGTGGATCTTTCCACTTTTTTGAAGGCTTGTTATGTCCTAGAGTTTGGTCGTTTATGTTTCTTTTAGGCCTTAGCTTTTCAATGGACTTCAAAACCAACTACATTTAACTAGATTGTCTGGATTGTTTTGCTTACTCCGTGTAGTAGATTGAATTATGTCCCCCCCAAACTCATTGATGCTTGAATTGTGTCCCCCAAGTTTTATGTATTAGAAACTTAGCCCCCACTGTCACTGTTAAAAGAGTAGGAAATCCTATGATGGTAATTGGAAGGTGGAGCCTTAAAGAAGTGATTGGATTATAGGACCATGCAGTAGTGAATGTATTAAAAATGGTGGTCAGGTGTGGTTCTCCAGAAGAAGAGAGTCTATCTTCCTCTCTCTCTCTTTCCCTCTCTCTGCTCTCTGTGCTTCCACCATCTTGCAATGTGAGACCACTGGGTCACTGTTGCCACCACCAGATAGACTTTGGACTTCCCAGCCTCAGAAACTGTAAGCAATAAATTTCATTTTCCTTTATAAATTACCCAGTTCAATGCATTTTGTTATACGCAATGAAAACGGACTAATACACTCCGTATATTATTTATTTTTGATTCTAATTTAATGATGGCAAAATAAGCTTTGCTCTTATACTTGAAAACACATGCCTTCTTTGAATACGACAATAGCAAGCCAAATTGTGATGATGGTGTAGGAAGTGATTTCAGAGAAAAGAAGACCAACAGATTTCATAGTAGTTTTACTCTGATGTTATATTCAAGAATAGTCTCTATTATGTGATTATATGGAAACTGATCATATACAATTGCTATTGCATTCTGAGGTATGCTTTTTATCAAGGGTAAAATTCTGCCAAGAATGTGTTTCTGCTAGATAAAAAAACCAATTTGTTTCCAGGTTTTTAAAGATGTAAATTGAACACCAGACTTTCTTATTTATTACCTCAGATAGTTTCTTATTTGTCTGATATTTTTGGAATTTTTAATGACCTTATTGCAGGCATACGATGAAGGAATATAAAATGTTTTTCAATGGCAGATAAGACTGAGGGGCAAAAATTAAAGTTAGAAGCTTGAAAGGAAGAGCTTCTGTAGATTATTATAACATGTTCCATGATTAGACTATAATTATCAATGAGGTATGTGATGATCTTGATAATGTATATCTTCAAGATTATCACCAAATCCTTCATAAATCTAATAGAATGTTTCGAATTTTATTTTCCATCACAAGTAGATCCTGCATAGAAAATTTCTTTCTTTCATAAAATTATATAACAAATTTAACTCTAATAGTACAAATTGTCAGAAAGGAAGGACTAAGTATGAATTTCAAAAATACAGTATTGCTTGTTTGATTGTAGAAAAAAGTTAAAAAATAATTATTTGAGTTTGTTGAAATTTTTAAAAAACTTTTTCTTCCATTCACATTAACATACAAAGGTACTTTAAAAAGATCATAGAAAAATAGAAGTAAATGATAATACTAATCTTTCCATGAACTTTTTGAAGACCCCTTCTAATTTGTTCTACTGGTTTCTTTACTGTTTTTATACTAATACGATGAAAAGAAAAAGTAAGTTGAGATATATATTATCTCTCGTAAGTCTAATCACTGTCAACACAACCTAGATTAGATAAATTAGCAATCAAGAGCCAAGCTCAATTGTCACCTTAGAAACTAAAGTACTGATACACAGGCTGTTTGTTAAGTGTGCTTATAGGTGTCTCATATGGAGAATTGTATTTCAATTAAATTTTTTCTTTTGTTATGATTGCTGAATGACAAAATTTATGAATCTAATACCATTTATATGTATTAATTGCCCATCAGCACACTTGAATGAACAACTTGTATAATTTTTGTAATTCTTTTCTCATTCTATTATGATTGCTCTAAATATATATATTAAAATTTAATCTTATGTCCACTTAAGCTAATGATTAAAAATGTGGGCTTGAATTTTGTATGTCCTTTTGTCTATTTCATTTTTCTGTTAACATATTTATTGTACTTTTCAAAAGAATAATTTTGTGAAGGATTAAAATAAAAATTCTAAAAACTGGTTCTTTACCATAGACAGTTTGAAAAGCACCATTCTGAGGCACAATTACAGAATTTCAAAATTTAATATTGTACACCATTTGAGCTCTTATTATTCAATTCGTTCAGTTGCTCTCGTGCTATTAAGCAATACATTTTAATGCCTGCTTTGTTTTCAATAATAGCAATTCAAGGGAAGCATTAAATGCTGAAGTATTTTGGGCACTTCATTTACTGAATACTTTGATTCAAAATTTTCAAATGAGTTTGGGCAAAATGCTGCTGAAATTTAAAGGATTCATTTGCAAAATGTTCAATACCATTTTAAAACACTTCATTTAAAAAGTAATTCTCCCGATTCTCCAATTTAATTGATATTGGGCAGAAAAGAAAGAAAGCACATAATGCCATGATCAAGTATTTATTTTATATTCAAGATCAGCCTAAGTAACAAAAATTGTGTAGTTCAAATCCTGTGTATATGTAAAAATACTTGCAAATTTGGATAACTACTTCTATTTGAACTGGCAGAATATCAAAAACTATTGGATGCAATTTTGAATTATGTGTGTACTATGACCAATTCCAAATATATTTTTGCTCCATAGATTTCCTTATTTAATAAAAATGTTTTATTATAGTGCTTTCCCCCATCAAAATTTGTATTTGAAATATCACCAAAACCACATAATTTTATCTTTTATGAAATTTATAGCTGAATTTATAACAGCTTTCAGACCATGTTGGATGTTCAGTTGAAAGAATAAACTTAAAAAGAGTCTTACTTCGATTTTATAAATTGGATGAAAAGTTTAAAAAATTAAACTGACCATTTAAAAAATTAACCTAACTGCTTATCTGAGGCTTCTGTTGATACTGGTATAAAACTGGCTTCATTTAACTGTTTTCAAAGTTGTATTTCAGTTAATGGAGCCAACATATTAACAGCAATTTCTTATTTATATATGCATAAGAAAACCGGAACTAAAAATAATTAATTTAGAAGAAAGTGATATGCAAGTACCCCTAGCAGAGTGTTTTAAGACATTGGTCTTCAAATGGACGAGTGAACTGCTAACTTTTGGAATAGTTGCTGTTAGTTCTTTAGTAGGTTTGTGTGCTCTGTTTTTTACAATTTCTGCTATTAAAATTGTCCCCATGTTACTGACAGGTCAGGCTTGGCTTGCCCTCTCGCCTTAAACAAATGACCCGAAGACCAAAAGGTGATGCAAGGATTGGAAGGTTTATTCAGATTACCGGTACTCAACTAAATGTGTAAACAAGCAAACAAACAGAGAGAAAAGAGGAGCAGTGGGGTCCAGTTTGGCCTAGTCCTAATCAGCAGGGCCAACCTATTCCATTAACCATAATTGATAAAA
>NW_007732222.1:106972-109764 GCF_000696425.1 Galeopterus variegatus | reverse complement strand
GAGAAAAGAGGAGCAGTGGGGTCCAGTTTGGCCTAGTCCTAATCAGCAGGGCCAACCTATTCCATTAACCATAATTGATAAAAGCAGTTCTCCCCACTGTTTTCAGCATAAAGAAGAAAAGTATGGACTAGATTTAAATCAGAAAAACAAAGCATAGCCAGGAGCCCTCCAGGCTGCACCTGTACAGACGTGGATACAATCCAATCAAACAGAAGAGGGCTCAGAAAATCAGAGAAAGGTAAAGAGAATAAAGCATTGCTTTGTCAGAATATAGGCCAGGGACTCCAGGAGAGATCTACCAGCAGCAGAGACATGGGAGCAAAATAGTCCCAGTGGCCACTTGCCTCTTGCAGCTAGAGTCCTCTCCAGTGCCCATAGCTTTCCAGTTTTTGCCAGTGATTAAATTAGGCTCTCAAATTCCAAAGTCATAGAAATAAAGCAACTCTTTATTAAAAGAGGAGATAGACTTATGCATAAGGGGGGTAGCAACAGTAAGGCTAGCCCCCCAAGGGAAGCTGTTCAAGGTCTTTTACAGAGAAAGGAGTTAAGGCCAGAGTCACTGGAGGTGGTCCATTCTGTTCTTCCTGGTTGCATCATGGGCGCATGCTCAGTAGGCAGTGTTGTTCATCATTGCCACCCCAGGAAGGTCATTGTAGCAGTCACCTTAATGTTTTGTGCACAGGTGGGAATTCCTAAAGGGGTCTCAGGTTAATCTTTAACTTTTACAGTTATAGAAAACAAGCCTTGGGGAGGGGTTTTGCAACTCAGTAAATATCTGTTTCCTCTCTTATTTCAGTCTGTTTTGTCTGGGCAGCCTGTGGGGTAATCGTTTACCCCGAGGGGTCTCATAACTGAGGAGTGGAAAAGTAACAAAGTGTCCTCTGCAGGGAAAATGGAGNCAGAGAAATGGAAATTCACTACTTAATTTTTCATCAAATGTGTACTTTTTATCTCATTGCTATTGAAAAGGTTCATTGTAATCTAAAAGATTATCAAGCAATAAAATGAACAAATTGTTATAGGTACACCCTATGTAATAAAACTACTTTCATGAGGGTAATAGACTACTTTCTCTAAACTGGAAGGAAGAATTGCTTAGCTTCTATTTAAAACACAAACTTCGTGCATCACCTAACCTAAAATTCCTCATGTTTTTCAAAGATTCCACCAATTGGAGGTATGGTAGTTTGGTGCATCTCTCAGAGCATGGTATAACTGCAGGTACAGATCAGTCTGGCAGGACACCAGAAGAAAGAGTTAGCTAGTTAGCCATTATCACCAAGCTCCCCTGACATGAAGTGGTCGACAGTGTTTGGAAAATGCTTTGGAATTAGATGAACCATACGATTAATAATAATTATAGACTAGACAAAATGTAAAACAAACAAACAAGCAAGCAAACAAAAAAATGTAACAACTAATTGAAGGCCACTGGAGAGCAAACAAAAGCAAGCAGATAATACGACTTTGGAAAAAGGGCCACTCACACCATACACAAAATTAATTCAGGGTGGATAATAAACCTAAATATAAAAGCTAAAACAATAAAGCTTCTAGAAGAAAACACAGGGGAATATCTTCTTGACCTTCACATAGACAAAATTTTCATAGGCAGGACTCAGAAAGCACTGACTCTAAAAAGGAGAAAAAATATGAGTTGTATTTTATCATGATTTAAAATTTCTGCTCATCAAGACACCGCTAAGAAAATGAAAAGACAAGCCAGAGACTGGGAGAAGATATTTGAAATACACATGTTTGACAAAGTGCTTGTCTTTGGACTATGTAAATAACTCTTACAAATTCAAGTAGGTTCTCAGGCAAAGAAAATTATTAAAGAGAAAGGGGATCAATATAGTATTAAACATTTTCATATACCAGGTGGCCATAACAATTCTAAATGTGTATGCACCTAAAATGCAACTGGAAAATATACAAAACAAAACTTGACTAACGTACAAGAAGAAATTGACAAACCCACAGTAACTTGTATATTATTATTAGTTGACCATATACCTACACTGAAATAGTGCTGTTGGCCATGAGTTCAATGTTAATAAATTAATAATTCAGTATACCCAGAAAAGGGAAGAGGAATTTTACCTATCTGTACATGAGGCTTCTCTGGAAAGTGCTAAAGTAACATCTGTGGTGAGTGATGAAGTTATAGAAAAGTGGTTAAATATGTGAATTCATGAGATGGTGACCAATGAAAGAGTGCAGTAGGCATATCTCTGTACCTTCCTTTCAATTTTGCTGTGAACCTAAAACTACTGTAAAAAAGTCTTACCCATTATCAGGGGAAGTTAAACCCTTCTTTATTAGTGCTGGTTGGCTTGCTCATTTCAAAAGGCCCACACAGTGTGAAAATGTTAGAAAGAAATATTGCATATAATAAACTATTTGTAAGAAATATATATTAAATAAGATGTCTTTAAACAGAAACATTCATAAAACAAGGTTATGTATTGATTGGTTAACAAAAAGGTTGTGACCAGAGGCTTGCGAGAAACTTATCTTTCCCCTAAGAGCAACGGTTCTGTATCTGCTAATTCAGTATTCATGGAGCCTTTATAGAGCACAACTCTGTGAAAAACACAGATTGACTGTGTTCAACTAGATTTCTATTTTCTGTCTTTCATACCTTCAACTGTCTTTTATCATGGCATTCAGAAACAGCATCAGATTTTCCCTCTACTTCATTGATTCAATTTTATACAATCTACATTCTGTTCTTGATTAGCCTACAATATGTACTCTAATTCTCCTATTGAAGTTTTTAAATGCTTTTA
>NW_007732222.1:89599-106479 GCF_000696425.1 Galeopterus variegatus | reverse complement strand
TGTGGGAACTTGATCACCCAGGTCTTAGATGCCATGAGCATTTCCCTCCTGTGACCACCTGTCCAGTAGTTTCCTGAGAATGGCACCACTGTATAGATACAAAAAGAGGTTATAGAGAGGGCAGCAAGAGGGTGGGTGGTACCACCACTCTTATGTCTCAAAAAGTAGCGCTCATGCAGAAAAGGAGAAGCTGCCCTGAATCCACGTGGGCACTTTTCATCTCAGGGCCAGGGGCAGATGGTGAAGGCAGGACAACCTACCTTTCTGATTTCTTTCTCACGAGAGTCTTATTAGATCTTCATTCACATAGTTTGTAAGACTTTGCTCTTTCCTCGCCTTTAGGTTCAGATCCATTTGTCTCTGGTTGGTTTAATTCCTTTAAGATCCTGGAACAGGTTGGCAGTTTGTTCTAATTTGAGGTGTTTATATATATTTTTTTCCCTTTCAGTGTTTTCTTATGCTTTTTAGAGAAAGGAAAGAATGCAGATAGAAGAAGCCAAAACTCTGTTAGAGGTTATATATTCAAATGTCTTCTGGGATTAGACAGGTAACCTTAATGAGGAAACCAAATAGACAAAAGGCAACATGGGGTAGCGGTGACCGTAGTGCACTGGGGAAGGGATGCGCTGGTCCAAGAGAACCAGGAGGCTTTTTAATATAAATTTTGTGTTTAATTAAACTGTCAAACCAAACATCCAGCAGACCAGTTCTAGCCTATCAATTGCCAGTTGGGAAATTCTGCCCTATGGCTTAGAAATGTTTTAATAAACTTTTGTTTCTGACATGATAAGAAAAATCTGTGGGTTTTTCCTCTCTGCTCTACAGTCTAACTGGAAATTTCCAAGAAAAGCTATCTTTTCATGGAGACAATTGAAGAGCTGACAGAGACAGCATTTTATCAATTTAGGCAAAACTAATAATTTCTCCATTCATCCATTTATTCATTTATCTATATATTTATTTATTTTTCTTTTCTTTTTGTTTTAAAATCTATTTACTTAGAAGCGCTTACTCAGATCTTGCTATATGTCAGGCACTGATCCAGACACTGAAGATAGAGTAGAAAGTAAGACAAAATTCTGACCTTTGTGGATCGTAGATTCCAGGTAGGTGTGTGTGTGTGTGTGTGTGTGTGTGTGTGTGTGTGTGTGTGTGAGAGTGTATATGTGCGAGGATAGGGAAATACAAACAATAAATATATAACCAAATAAATACATAAGATAATTTCACATTCCTCTGGGGATGACTTACAGTTTAATTTTCCTTCTGTCCAACTCACAGTGGCCTGGAGGGTCAGCTCTTGTATGTCCAAAGATACTTGAATTATTAAATCACTATCTCACCCAATCAATAAATCTCTGACACAGATCTTACTTTTAAGAGCCATCTTAAAGTGACCCTAAGCTGAGATAACAGGCTTGTTGCAAATGAATTTCATCCCTTAAGTGGCAACAGCTCTTCTGATTGATGTCTAGAGTGAGGGTTTCTAGAATTTATCCACGGGATCTACATTAAGTTACTGTTTGTATCAAATGGCTGATGATGGTCTTTTCCAGGCAAAGGGCAGTGGAGTGATTTTATTGTCCTTTATGGATGTGGAATATCTACTAATCACATCAGTTATGTGAAGTAATTGGAGATAGAGCCAAATCAACACCTCAAGAGAGCCCACTTGATTACAAACATTTGTTAGGTTTCTGGTCACTTCCGATCTGAAGAATTCATGGAGTGAGACAGAGTTGAGGTCTGGTCTGAAGACCCTGGACACAGCCTTAAACAGCCTGGAGAACCATGTACAACGGGGTACAGAAAAGGTGACAGAAGATAGCTTGTGACAACTCTTAGGTAAGGACATACTGGGATGGTGTGAAACAACATGGATAGGGAAACACAGATATTCCAAGGATAGTAAGAACTTTTTTCCTCCCCTATATCTCAAAATTTCAAGGTTAAAAAATAATTCCCTATAAAATTGAGGTTAGGCACTTTGGATTGGAAAAGGATTAAAATTTGGATATAATGAAAAATGCTTCTACTAAGCATTGATTAAACTATATTTGAGAAACATCTCCTAGGCTATCACTTCCTTTTTTTTTAATGTGAAATACTCTAAATTGTATACAATTTGGATCAGCTTTTATTTTTAATGTTGAATGTGTCAGATATTAAAAGTAATTCTAGCATTTTCTAGTGCTGCCAAGGTAAAATACAGGATGCCCAGTTAAATTTGAATTTCAGATAAACAAGAAATAATTTTTAAATATAAGTATGTCCTATGCTTATAAATATTAATATTAAATATGGAGTTTTCCTTTTAGAAGTGAGCAGACAGGAAAATAAGTAATTGTATGTTTGCTGTAAAAGTACAAATTCCAGCTGCCAAGAGTCAACCTTAATTCTTGTTTCAAGCAAATACATCTACCTTTCAATCTTTTCAGTATGTCCTGTGAAATATTTGGAATATACTTACACAAAAGTTATTTGTAGTTTATCTGAAATTCAAATTTCATTGGTGTCCTGTATTTTTATTTGTTAAACCTTGTAATCCTATTTATATTATCAAATGTGTCAAGTGTTATTTCTATAAATTTGTTTTCTAATTTAAGCAAATATCTATAATTTTAATACCTGAAGCCATCTAAATACTTTAATTAAATAAAAATATATGATGATCCAATATAGTTGTTGTAATTTCTGAAGACACTGGAGTTTCACTTTCAACTTTGTCTGCAACCTCACGCCTTTCCTGCTAAGAACCTGCATTTCCTCCCCATTCACTATACATGTATGTTTGTACACACATACACGCACACGCAGAAACATATTTGATGACTTTTTCCATTAAACTTTTAACAGAATTGTATATATTAACATTAATGTAGGTTTAAAAGTAAATAATGAAGGACTGAATGGATTATTTCTAAGTGATTTCAGCCCATTTGACCTCTACTTAATACTTATTTTTTATGGAAGTTGCTGATAACTTGAAATATTTTTAGTTTTGCATTATTCTCAAAATTCTTGTTAATCTTTTTGCTATAGTAACATTACCTCTTGCTGCTTGGTCACTGGCATGAATTTCAGAAAACCAGGCCCAAGTCATCCCCCATAGAAATAAAGAAAAGCACCATTGTTTCTCTTTCTCTTTAAGAAAGAAATACCTAGCCAAAGACAAAGAGAAACCTTGTCTGTTAGCAACTAAGGTAGGAGACCTACAACATGAAACAAAAAATCCAGAAAGATTAAACAAAGAATCCTCTGAAAAGAAGGCAAGAATATATTTGCTTGGAAGAAGAATTAAGTATACGCCCTTGCCAGTTGGAATTCATACTAACATGGCGAACACACAATTACTTATTTTCTTATCCTGTTTTTCTCCAAAATGAAAACTCCATCATTTTACATGAGTTTCTGTCGGCATTTCTTTTCAGTCAGACTTTATCTTGATCTTCATTGTATGCTATAGCTGTGCTCCTGGAGCTTTGTTTGGGACAAATGAGGTATTTTAACAACATTGAGGACAAAACAGACTTAAAATCAAGTATATATTTTGTTTTCATTTAAGCCTCCAAATTATTATTTTATAGTAAGTATTTTTTTCCTTCCACTTAATATCTTCTCCATCTTTGGAAACAAACTGAGAAGCATCAGGATCTGAAGAAGAGAGAAAAAATGCTTCTCGAGTTTTCTCCCCTTTAAAGGAGGGGCCTTGCTGTCTTCATTTTGAATTCATAGCCATTGACTCTCTGGCATTCTTTAAGAAGAGACCAAAGACCAATCATTGACCCACACAGGGCTGCTTTGCATGAAAACATGAATACAGATCCCTGAAGAACCCTGATTTAATCAGGGATGAGGCACCCCCCACTTCCCCAGTTCTTGTATAAATTCTTAGGGAGCATTTGACTCCTGATTCCTGTACGTCAATTCCACTCTTTTCCTGTGAAAATTGAGTTAGGTGAAGAATTGCCCAAATCCACATGCCAGTCAAGAAGTCCCATTTTTATTTTCTCTCTTTTCTTTGCAGCAGGTAAAAGCTAGAATTTAGCTTATTCTTTTCAATTGGTATTAGTTTTCAATGTTAGTTATATAAATAATTAAAGTGTAAATGTGTACTTTGGGGTGACTCCTATATCACAGAGAGCAGATCATTTAGTAATTTTCAATAAGATCTTGCTTTAATATTACAATTGTATTCAGTGTAATACCTATTTAAATAAAAACTTAGAATTCACTCAGCAGTAGGAAAGTTCAGAATTACATGCTTATGTATTTTTTATCATAACATTTAATTGTATATTAAAAATGCATTACCTTTGACAGAAACAAAGTGAACTCTGGGGAATAAACACACCAGTCTGCTTCAGTTCTCTTAAACCAAATGGAATTTGTGATTTGAAATTTGCTTTGCATCTCAGAAAATAAGAGATTGCCTGGTTGTTGGATGATTGGATAGTTTAATGGGACTCAAGGTTAATCCTTTCCTGTGTAAAACTAATCAGCTGGTAAAATGCAGAAGACATTAGAATATACTTATTTTAAATAGTTAGAAGAATATCCACTGACTGCAAACTACTGACTAAATGAATAAATGTTATACAATCCCCAAGGCCATGCACTTAGGTAAACTCTCCTGTGAGGTCTGAGAAGCCAGTGACCTAACAAGCAGAGAGTGGAACATAATGTCTCTAGGTATAATCAGCTGTGAGTTTGTCCTTTGGTCTGGGAGGCACTGGGCAGTGGAAGAGACTGTGGTTGGGATGAGATGTGTTGTGTTTCAGTGGTGCATACTTCATTGGACCCATTAATAACCTCTACAGCTTTGGGGTGTAAACAGACTTCCAAAAGAGAGGATAATTTTATTTCTAGCTATATAGTATTCTGAAGATATCCATATACATTATCGGTTACAGTTAAACAAGTGCTATAGTTTTTAAATGTTTTTTAATGTTTAAAGTAATTACTAACTTGAATTAATTAATCAACTACCTGACAGTAATTATTTAACTACTTTGGAGAGGCAAATGTGAAAGAAACATGTAATAAAGGTATGTTTAGAGGATACAAAAAAACAAAACTGTTTCTTGAACTTGCCATCGTCAACAAGAACAAGCTCCTGACATGTCAGTAATATGACTTAAGAAAATGAAGGTTATTTCCAAGTGGAACAATTTATACAGTTGTTCATCAGTATCCACAGGGGATTGGTTCCAGGACCCCTGAGGATACCAAAATCTACAGATGCTCAAGTCCCTGATATAAAATGGTGTAGTACTTTCATATAACCTACTCACATCCTACCATACAGTTATCATCTCTAGATTATTTATAATACCTAGTAAATGTAAATTCTATATGAATAGTTGTTGTACTTTATTTTTAAAATTTTATATTATTTTTTATTGTTTTTTTTCCCCCAAAATATTTTTGATCCTCAGTTGGTTGAATCCGTCGATGTGGAACCCATGGGCACTGAGAGCCAACTGTTCTTTGTTCTATATAGTTATTTTGAAAATGTCCTATTATACAACCAGGTATCTATGTTGGTGGTCAAGGACGTGATGGCTACCTGAATTATGCGTTAAGTGACTCAAAGCTCAACAGCAGTAAAAGTTGGGGTAACGAGCACACTTTCCATGGGGTCTGCTCCCTAATTGCAACCAAGTATCAATAAAGGACGGTTCCAGCCCTTTCCGGATTGGAGGAGGAATAAAGAACACACCCAGGTGATTTCATTTATGCAAATATGGGCAGAGAGTCCCTTCATCCATGTAAATCCAGGCCTGTGATTATGGCAGAAATATCTCCCTAAAAGAGAACAAGCATCATTAAGTGAAACAATTTTTATTCTTCACCAGTATCTGCAGGTAGAAAAAAAAAAGTACACCTAAAATTAAAAGTTGCTAATGCTGATGAGGTTAACCTAGAGCCCAGTCTTAAGGCAAAACTTCTAAACTACATTTCCTACCAGCAACAAATCAACATTGCTCACTTACCATAATTTCTCATAAGCTTTGATAATCTAGTGAGATTTTTTATTCAAAATAACTATTACTGTCCTAATAAATGAGTGACTATTGTTAGAGACCACATTACAAAACTCCTGAGGAATGCTATTTCCCTGCAGTAAAAAGAAAACAGGCTGGTCGGTTAGTTCAGTAGGTTGGAGTGTGGTATTATAAGATCAAGGTCTAAGGGTTCGGATCTTGTACTGGCCATCTGCCAAAAAATAAAAAGAATACAATATAGAAATGTTAAATTATACTGCTAAAGGGGTTTATATTTTCTTTTACATTAAGCCTAGAAGTAAAGAGAGGATACCTATAGGGAATATAAACAATAATGATGGTTTCTTCTAAAATATCAGAACTTTGGTGAGCAGTAACATCTTACTAGTTTAATCCAATAATGACATTTCTTCTTTTTTTTTTTTTTTTCCCTTTTTGTCTTTTTTTTGTGTCCGGCAATGGACCGCAACCCTCAGTGTCGCTCCCTTTTTGTATTTTTTCGTGACCGGCAATGGACCGCAACCCTCAGTGTCGCGCCCGTACTGGACCAGGACCGGCAACGGGATCTCAACCCTCGGTGCTGCGCCTGCCCCTCGCTCAACCCGTGAGTGGGAACCAGTCTGTATGTGGGATCCGAACCCTCGGCGGGAGCGCTGCCCCACTCCCAAGCGGTGCACTGTAGCAGTGCGCCACCGGGCCGGCCCATGACATTTCTTCTTTTAAAGACATATTTGCCACATTGGCCACATAACTTTCTCCTATTTGGGCCTCAGGGCCTCCTGCATTTCTTCAGATTAGAAGTGATGAGCTTTAGTTAACCAAAAATCCCAGCAGTAAAAGGATTTTTTGTTAAGGGCTGTGACCAAACCCAGATATCTCATCCTCTACTTATTCTATATTCAGTGTCAGACCTTTCCTGCAAATCTTTGTTACTTTTATGATTGGATAGTTTTCTCAAGGGACATACTCTTCAATGGAAAGAATTAAATGTGCATTAGCAAGTCTGACCCTTTAGGGTATGTTTACACTAACAGTATTAGTTCTTAGATAAAATCTATAAGGCTCAGAGCAAGAATTAAGATTTCATACATAGACCTCAATCTCGAGGGCACTATAAATTGCTTAAACTGTCTTGGAGGTATACACAGGAGCTATGGGATTCCTATTAATACTTTTTAGGGTGTGCTTTCAATGGAGATTTTTAATAAATGAGCTGTGATTTTTGAGCCAGGTAAAGTGCTTTTTCACATGTGCTAAAAGTGGCTCCATGAAAATGCTGGACACTGTGTTTAGGGTCATATTTATGCACTATAGATTCAACTTGTTTTCACTTTAAAAATTCCAAAACTAGTAATCATTTGCCCTTATTTTAAAATAAAATTTTATAATTGTGTTAAAGAAATATAATTTGTTCATAAAATATTTTTTCAACAAGGAATTTTAAAAATATTTTGTTTAGGAAAGGCATTTTCTATTTTCTGAGTATCTCATTCAAAAGTTTATGAGAAGTATTTGGTAATTCATTCTTTTGAAAAACATTAAATTATATTTCCCTTCTATTGGGAGATATGGGACCCTGTGCTGAACAATGATATGTTCTTCTAACTCCTAATATTTCTGTTACACTTTTATCAAATTATAATGTCCTTGAAAGAGAGAAAACAAAGAATGTCAGAATTCTGACTTGATAGATGGTATAGCAAGAGTATATCTGTCAAATTTATGGATCAATAAATATGAAATTTAATACCCACCCTACATTGCAAGGTTTCGTAGTATTGTTGGTGATATTATATGCATTTTCCCTACTTGCTAGTGTCATGAGATTCCCCTACCTCCACCCCTATCTCATAATGTGGCTTAAATAGGGTTATTTGTTAAAACCTGAGGATAAATCTATGTTTAGAATGAGTAAACTCATCAAGGTCAATGAATGTTCATTATCCACTGTGCCTTGCTCTTTTAGATATGTGCACTTGAGAATAGAGTCATAGTTTTATGGGACCTACTTGGACCTCCAGAGTTGGTATAAAGATTATTTTAAAGTGAAATCATTTGAGCTAAATATGATGCAGAAAGTAATCATATCTCAACTTCACTTACATGACTAAAGTAGAACCTCCAGAAAACACAGCTGCCACTAATTCCTCTCCAGGGGAGCTTTCTGCAAATTTGACTTCCACAGACACAGACTGCCCATTTCCATTAGTATCAAAATCCCAGTGGAACTTTCCATACTTTGCCATTAAGTTTGGCATAAAACTTTTATCTGTGGTTATTGAGTGAGTTGCACATCACTTGGTACTACATTAATAAACTGTCTTTTCTCCTTTTAATCTGTCTGTTGCCAGTTAATTCGAAGGCTCCCAAATACTGGACTCATGTTGGAAGAGAAAAAGTTGTCCTCCTGACAGTTTCCTCGTATAAAACAATGGGCACAGGGAAACTGCATGAGATAGTCCTCCTTGGCAGGAATATCAGTGGACCAAGCTTTTTTGTAGTCAAGATTGATTCTGTATTTCTCAATCTGTTTCTTTGTCCCATATCTGTGGCACAATTAGAAGTCAAAGAACGGCTCATCATTTACATTGTAAAGCTAGAGGAAATTTCTTCAGTATTTCAATATATAGTGTCTGTCTCATACATGTGAAGCTCTAATGCCTAGTTTTGTTAGGGTGTAAGACTGGCCCGAAAGCACGAATCTTACTTGTTGGGAAGGCTCGTCTCGCAAAGACCAGGAGACAGAGATCGTTGCAATCAAGCAAGAGGTTTTTATTCCAGCATGCCGGGGTCGCTCCGTCTTCAGGACAGAAGTGGCCCTGAGCTCTTAACACAAGCACTTTTTATACAGTTTGGTAGGCAGACTTTGGCAAGAGGATGAGTTGTACACAGCTTATTGGTCATCTGAGGTGACTTTTAATTTCATTGGTGGCCTTCAGTGGGGTGGTACACAGACGAGGAACTGGGGAATTGACCAATGGCCCACCCCTTTTGTGGTTAGGCCCTTCCTGGAACTGGGTGAACTTGGGGCTCTTTGGAAAGTACCTTCCCCCTGGCAACGGAAAGTCCTAATCATCTGGTAATGGAAAGTCCTAAGTACCTGGTATTGTTTACCAAAAAGGTTGGGGGTTATCTTTACCTCTACAAGGGCATTGGTTTTATGGTAACAAGGTTAACATGAGCCTGTTTTAGAACATTGCTGTGATATGTATAGGTAACTATAAAATTACTAAACTAAGGCAAGGAACATTTGGCCCAGTGGGCAAAACAAAATATATAGCTCCAATTTGTGGTTGGAAGCTGATCAAATATTAGCTATGGGAAGGAATATTATAGAAATTAGGTGAAAAGGAATAAAGAATATAACCCCTCAAAATAAAGCCTAAAAATGATTAACTCTACCCAACATAGGGTGATGGTGCTGAGTTGCTTTTTGAAGACTAAGCAGACACTAAAAAGAGAGACTAACAATAAAAGGGATCAAAGGTTCATAAAGTTGAGGCAGGGCACCAGGGGTTTCTACAAACCAGGAAGGGAAGCATTTTTATCAGAAAAATACAGTTGAGAAAGTATCTATAAATTCATTTGCACCATCACAAGAAAGTTTGCTTTAACCTACAGAATTCCTCCTGAAATAGCAGCTAAGTTTTTCCACATTTGCTTTCTTTAAAATGTTGTTGTTCCAGCTTTGTAAGGGGATTATGTGGTCTTTAGCAGACATAGGGATGAACCTGGAGCCCATATAACACAAAGTAAATATACTATATATTTACAATTCTAAATATACATATATTTAGAATTCAGAGGTAGGAAGAACAGGGGAGGAAGGACTCAAGCAGTCTTACAGCTAAGTTAATACTAATAAGTTTCCCTTTTGGACCTAGTTCTCCTCCGTGTACTTCAGTCTTATTTGACGGCATTACCATTCATGTAGTTATCTAAGCCAGAAACCCAGAAGTCACTCCTAAGCGCTGCTTCTCTTGCATCTATATAAAAATCATCAAATTTAGTTCATTTTATCTCTGAAATATCTCATCCATCCATTCTATTTATCTGAAGTGTTCTATGTTTCATTATTTAAAAACAATTTCAGTATTTTCTTAAGTGATCTTCTTGAAAGATCCAACTTCACAGTGTTTCCTAAAGAGTACTTTCTTTTTTATAAAATTAAAATCTGAGCATACTTTTGTCCTGCTTAAAACCAGCCACTGGATCCCTATGACGTCTAAGGTAAGGTCTAGGTGGAGATACTTGAAAAAAATCATATACATGGGTCTCAAACTCAGGGACAAAAGTTCACAACTGGAACTATAGACTTGGGAGTTACCGGCATGGAGGTGGGAGTTGGATCCACTTGCCTGTGTGAGAATTCCTAGCAAGCAAGACAACCAAAGGGCAAAGGACAGAATCCTGGAGACATCTGTCGTGTAAGGAGTAGCCAAAAAGAATGGTTCAATAAATAGTGAGGAGGAAGTATTCTTGGGAGTGGAAGGGGCATTGAGCTTTAAACAAGAGAAGTGAGAATGTTAAGTGATCAGTGGAAAAGCAGGGGCTGAAGTGTGTCCTTTGGATTTAGCTTTTGGGAACTCAATGGTAGTGGAATCACTGACAAAACTGCTTCATTGGAATAGATGTGTACAAAAGGGTGAGCACAGGACAGATGACAGATGTGGTAATGTGCAGGGAATGGGACAAAAGCAATGAAGTGGATGCACTGAGTAAAAAGCACTGCTCCAGAAAGTGTGAGTGATAAAAGCAGATTATGGAGGGCAGGAAAATGGAAGGAGGTGATCGAGTAGAAAGGAAAGGTTTGAAGATGCTGGTAAGGGAGGAAATAATGCATACCAAGATCCCAGGCATGCAAAAGATGAAGGAAAAGAGTTAAAAGTGAAGGGGTTAGCCTTGAATAAGAAAGCATCCCTAAGTACCAGAGACAAGGAAGGAAGGATCTCTGTAGATGCAGCCAAAAGCTTGCAACTGGGCCTCTAGGATGTAAAAGATTGTTTCATTATTTTAAAGTCAATACACTGTAGAGATTAATACTATGTGTCCTGTAGCCAGCTGCTATGGCTTTGCCACTTACTAGCCATGTGACCTGGACACACTTTTTAGCCCTCATGGGCTTCAGTGTTTTTATCTGCAAAAATAAAAGTGATAATAAGGCCTGTCTCTTAGGGTGTTGAGGAATAAAATAGTTAAGTGTAAAGCACTTAGATGGTTGCTAGTAATATGGGAAGCATACAGTAGGTGTTGGCTGTTAGCTGTTACTAGGAGCAACCTGGGATAGCACCTAGCTGCTGTACATTGCTGAATTGTAGTATATACTGTCTAAATTTGCAATCCAAAAATTCTATTCTCCGTAAAACAGGTGGTGTTGGGACGACATAAACACATTGCAGAACAGGAAGTCTTACAAAATAATTTCCAAACAACTTTCTGGTGTTGCTATTACGGGTTGAGAAAAAGTAAAATTCTCTTTAGTTGAGTCCTTCATTTCATGAGATCTAGGCAAAAATTGGGATTTCTCTGAAAGCTGTCCATCAAAACTTGGCCTAGTTCAACACAGAAATAATAAGACTAAGTTTATTATTACTATTACTAATAATTACAGTTTGGAAGAAGAAAAGTAGGATGATAGAGCAGGAGTAAATTCTTTGCCTTGCAAACTTGGAAAAATAAAGGAAGCTGAAGCAAAAGGTACCCAAGGTTTAAAATTGTTTCCTGTGTCTGCAGTGATCAGAAGGCCAGGTGTAGACATTCTGCTGTGTATTGATACTCCCTGGCATGAGGTTAGCCTGGGTGAACCTAAGGCTAAATAACTCAGACTCGGTACTGAGAACAGAGATTAAGAGACTGCCTTTGCTCTGCCAGGCGTCCCATTACTTTGCATATCTGAAGCCAGGATAAACAAATGGGCAGCAAGAATGACCACAGCTGAGTCAACAGACTTGGACTCCTGAAGCCAAACAGCTCTTTTGTTTGTTTGTTATGATTCATAGACATTAATTTTTGATAGAAAGTCAATCAAAATGTTCTACATAATAGATTGCATGAAAAAACCTTGCTTTTCAAAAGAAATCTTTTGAAATGATCAGAGGAGTCAATCTTCGTGGAAATCATAGCTTCCCAAGCTCAAATGCCTCTTTAGAGCTAGCAAGACCATCCCTTTAGCCATAATTCAAGGCAGACTCTCCTAACCCAGCAAATAAGCATTTTACAAATGTTTGAGTCACATGTCTTTCATATCAGCTTTATCCCACATTTTCTGGATCCAATAGCAGCTGGGGTAACATTTAGTAAATTTAAATAGTATTCTGGAAAAAATGTTACTCACTCTTTAGTATAGATAAATATGTAATATTTAGCATCTGTCATTTTTTATCTGCTGTTTAAAACTCAGAGCTAAATTTAAATTATTAAACTGCCACAGAATAATGTTGTGATAATTCCTATTAGGTTATTATCTCTGATATGTTACTTACTTACATGCTTGGGAGAAGTCACTGTTCTGCCAATTTTTCTAAATTTCACATTATATGCAATGCCTTACACCAAACACCAAGTGATGGCCTTTGATCAAAAGCAATAAAATCTGGCCAATTCCAGCAAATAGGATGAATTGTCATTGATGCTTCAGAAATATTTGTTTGCTGTATTTAAGGGCAATCTGAAAATGTATCTTTTAAACTTTGGTTTGCATCTTATAAGTCTCCATTTTAAAGATTGATATTAATTTATCCTAATATTAAAGACATTTGCATTTTGGTGACATCAATTATACTGTGGAAAAAACATTTTGTAAGATAAATCACACAACTTCGTGGATAATCACCATGATCTTGTAGAACAATTTGTTAGCTGTAAAGGATTAAGTGACAGCTTAAAAATATTGCTTAGGACCATCTGAACTCATCCCATTAGAAGATAAAAGCAGTATACTTTTTACACTGAAGCTGAAGGTTTTTTAATCAGGTGATTATATCTATGGCTATGTGACCTTCTTAAATAAAAGCGAAGTGGGAAATTTGATTTTAGAATGGTAGGGAATATTAAGCTATCCAGGGAGAATCTAGTATAAGGTCAAAGAGCAATAGGACTGAGAAAACTGTAGTGATTATAGAATAATTAAGCTCAATTTTTTTTCTACCTGAAGACAGAGAGGGTAAAGCCATAAAAATATTCATTGGCTGTGTCTTTATAACTTTTCTCTTGGGGTTATTCTTAAATTAAGAACCACTCAGCTTAAAAATGAGATATGAATTTCAGGGATGATATCTTAATTTTACTACTATTTTTTATCTTTAATTTAAAATATTTTATTTTACCCAAGTTCCAGAGCTTCACGTTTTCCATTAATCCATTGTGCTCCTTTGTGACAATAATTTTTAGAAATAAAGAATAAGCACTTGGAATCTCTTTTACCTATTTCATCTTTATATGTGAAAGGCTTCTTCATAACTGGTAAACCTTTACATTTAGTGAATTATAAGTTCCTTAGTCTAAAAGCTTCAGATTACTCCTACTCCTCACACACTTGCCAGGCACTATGGACTTTCCTCTGGGTTATTCCATGGATCGTATAGTCTGAACCATGTGGATTTTGCTCTGTCTTATTTTGAGTGTGCAGGTAAGCCCTGCTCATAGGCAGAGTCCCCAGCGGAGACAGCATTGGTTAACCTTCACTCACACCCATTGCAGCACATTGCCACTAATTTAAAATTTCTTGCTGTTAGTCCTTTGCTCAGGCACCTCTAATAGATCCTTATTATCTACATTATAAAGTAAAAACAAAAATCCTCTATGTGGCATTCAAATATTCTTAGAATTGGTCCTATCACCTCTGATGATTCCATTGGTCTTCCCATTCATCCCTCACCCAAGGTTATCTAACCACCCTCCCTGTAGGTGTGATCTCAGTCTAGAATCTGCCTCCAGATGAAAAAAGAAGAGTCCTTGGTCAATATCACTGATTTGGGATTAAGTCAGGCTCATGCTTTGTCTTTGCCCTGACCTTGTACCTCACTTTAAGTCACTTAGTGTTGCCCCCAACAATTCCAAATCCACCTGTCCCTGGGTACCTGAACGTCTCCAACTTTGCTTCCAGCTGCAGGTGGGTAAGTGACTTAGATCTGGCCAGTAGGATGTAAGGCAAATCTCCTGCAAGCTTCTCAGAAATATTCCCCCCTCCATGAATAAAAGACAGAGGGTCACAGGAATGAGCCATTGCCCAGTACTTCATTCTTTTGCTTTCAGACCGTATATGACTTGGTGTGACTAGAATGTTTCTTCTGGAGTTTGAAAAACCAATTTGAGACCCTGAGGCAATACATCAGAGTACCAAAGCCAACATGGGGAAGATGGCAGAGATAGAGGGGTGGGAAGGGTGGAGAGATTCTGGTGCCTTAGTCTCCCAGCTATCTTTGGAACTGCTATTTTTCCAGACTTCTTGCAAAATAAACAATAAATGCCAAAATATTTTAAGGGGAAATATTAATTAGGAAACTCTATTACTTTGTTCAAACCATCTTAACTGATGCATCAAGTTTCTAATTCATTCACCAGCCCCATATCTGCATCCCTGTTTTGTTACTTTGCTAGTGTAAGGAAAGTAGAAAAAGTTTAGTCAGGCTCACCCACCTCATATCTCTTACAAATGGGCAAGATTCAGCACATTCACTAGAAACAAGTTATAAAAGTAGTGTAACTGTGCATGTGTGCACATTTACTGATTCAGCATGATTGTCGTAATTATGTAATGCTTGGCTGGTGGCTGCTATTGTATACTAAGAGTATAAAGATAACTGCTCTGAACTGCTGGACAGCAGAGCAGCAGAAGAGAATGGCAGAGCATGGAGGGTCAGCAGAGCCTGAGCTTGTGTCTTGTGGGAATAAAGCATGTCTATAAAGTTCACACCCAAAGATTAAAGTATGTCTACCTTGCATAAAACTACCAGAATCTTCTTTCAATTACCTGACTCACGACCTGTACAGGAAGGGGCAGAAGGATCTGAGATGCCTGCTTGACAGCTAGGTGACAAAATTCCTGCACTACTAAAACTTTTCCATGTATCTCCACATCCCTAAAATTCACTTAGGGACTTCCCTGTTGCTCATCCGAAGTTTACTTGTCCAGATTTCTCTCTACTGGTTGCATAACAGTGATGAGGCCTCCACCATTGCACCAATTCATAAGAACGTTCCCAAACAGTTCTCTTCAGTTCTTCATTGCTCAAGAGTAGGGTTCTCTCTTCATTCCACTCATGTTTTCCAAGTTCCTCACACTCAGGAGCTCCCAAATATCCAGAACTGTTGGACGATGGTGGAACACAGGTGATGATGTAGCGAGGGTTGGTTCCACATATGTGAACAGTTGGGTCCTATGTCCTTTCCACTATGCTCCTCCATCTTTGCAATAAAAATCCTTCATTTCTTCTAATATTTAGGAATTGTGTTGTATCTGTTCCTTTCTCTCCAGGGTGAGTAGAATAACTCCTCTGCTTTTTTCTTCTTCTTCCTCCAACCCCAGATTTGCCTTGTTTGT
Source organism: Galeopterus variegatus (assembly GCF_000696425.1). Lineage (NCBI taxonomy): Eukaryota > Metazoa > Chordata > Mammalia > Dermoptera > Cynocephalidae > Galeopterus > Galeopterus variegatus. Next base: position 90,930 of record NW_007732222.1, on the reverse strand, counting down.
GAGGAAAATACTGCTTTACAAATGTGCACCTGAACTAAATCTAGGGAAATGTCTTCTTTGAGTCTTTGTTTCTCCTTTGTTGTAGGCTAGGGGAGAGAAAACTAGCCTTCAGAGTATCAGTGAGAGAGCGTAGGGTAGAAAATACACAGAAACACTCAGATGATATAAGTTTCTCACACTTGCTTCCCTTTTTATGACCTAGTCCCGTGAGAATTTCTCATGTGTGAGTTTGGGAATTCCTAGATGAGAGGGAAACTAGAATGGTAAAGGTCTAGAGGCCATATCAACCTGCACATAAGGTAGCATGATTAAACATAGGTGACAATCTCATTGTTAAAATGTCAATGCCTTAATAGGGAGGGCATTGCTTTATATACTGCGGTGAGGTGTCTTTGGAAAAAGGGAATGATTGGAGAAATTGCCCACCAGGTAAGATGAGATCATCCCTAAACAATGAATGAGTAAGGGCTGGGAGCAATGAGTGAGGCTAGATGTCAGGACTGGGCACATCCTGTCCAGCATATGTACAAGAGTGGGAATGGCCCTTTGAAAAATCGATTACATGCTATTTTCTATAGCTGTGCTATTCAATATGGCAGACAAAAGCCACAGGTGGACATTGAACACTTGAAGGGGGCTAATCCAAGTTGAGATGTGTTATAAATACACATCAGATTTTAAAGACTTAGTGTGAAAAAATAATGAAAAATATCTCATTAATAATTTTTGTATTGATTATATGTTGAAATGATGACTATTTTTTGATATATTGGGTTAAATAAGTTATATTATTAAAATTTTCAGAGGATTCTTGAAGCAAATGAACTTCACAGGGCCTGGTTTTCCAAAGCCTTGCAGTTTCAAATATTGACCTTGCAAAGGACAAGAAATTTTCCTCAGGCTATAAAGTCTCTGGTGTAAGATAAAGATTTGTAACACAGCAAGGTTGCTGGCTCAAGGACAAACTAGTTACTGATTGATATGTAAAGTTACTGAAAAGTTTCTGGAGGGAGAAGGAATGTTTGCTAAGATCAAGACTTTTGTTAATGGATCACTTAATTGCCTTAATGGAATGTCATCTGACTTGTTTCACTGAAAGTTACCAGCCTATATCATTAAACTATAACCACACCTATGTCTCTTGCTGTAACTTCCTGGGCTAAAGAATAAATGCAGGAAGAAAACCCCAATTCAGGGTTAATTTCCCAAGGAAGGAATGCCTCTCACTTGAGAGTTCTGGGGAAGTTAACCACTTCGGGGCTTCTCACTCCTCAGAAGAGATGGGCTTTGAGTAATCCTTTGTGGCTCTGTCACCCAGGGGAAGTGGGGTG
>NW_007732222.1:87847-89497 GCF_000696425.1 Galeopterus variegatus | reverse complement strand
AACTAGTTACTGATTGATATGTAAAGTTACTGAAAAGTTTCTGGAGGGAGAAGGAATGTTTGCTAAGATCAAGACTTTTGTTAATGGATCACTTAATTGCCTTAATGGAATGTCATCTGACTTGTTTCACTGAAAGTTACCAGCCTATATCATTAAACTATAACCACACCTATGTCTCTTGCTGTAACTTCCTGGGCTAAAGAATAAATGCAGGAAGAAAACCCCAATTCAGGGTTAATTTCCCAAGGAAGGAATGCCTCTCACTTGAGAGTTCTGGGGAAGTTAACCACTTCGGGGCTTCTCACTCCTCAGAAGAGATGGGCTTTGAGTAATCCTTTGTGGCTCTGTCACCCAGGGGAAGTGGGGTGACAAATCCATGCGGGGCAAAGCAACAAAAATTTTTAAAAAAATCAATCAGAAAGATTTGAATTCCTAACACTTACCAGTTTAGATTTAGAGCACTGCCTAGTCCAAAAGTGAGATGTCATTATGGGGAGCTATGTTATCTGGTTTAAAAGCTTTGAAGGTGAGCTCTGTGAAGGCCAGGAGCCTATCAATCTCCAGATCTAGAACAGTGCTTGGCATATGTTAATTCTAAAAAAAATTGAAATAATTGATTAACAAATTAAATAATTAATGACCTTCTCCTGATAATGTCCAAGCAATGTTTCTCCTACTTCTATTGCCCTCTGAGTGCTGTCCTGGCCATGACTCCCCTTGGTCACATGTCAATGACTGGATAGGTTGGACAGGTAAAGGGATGCATGCATATACAGACAGACAGACAGAAAGACAGGTAGCATGGGATTTTTTTTAAGCTTAATCTACTGTTGCCTCAATATATTAAATATATTCATGAAGTCATGGTACTTTTCATAGCTAGAAAGATGTCTTAAAATGTTGGTAAGGTTATAAATTTCCAAGGAAAACTAGAAATTTAAATATTATTATACTTTACATATACACACAAAATAGAATCAAGTGATTTTCACCTCCCTTCCCTTTGGGTCCTCTAATTTCAATATGAGTTATAGAAAGTTGGGTAGGATTACTGCAATAGTTCTTCATTAGAATAATTGACCCTTCCTGATGATTATATGTATATAATCCTGGCATTTCTGATCCACTTACCCCACATTACTTTTCTCCATAACTCATGGTGTCTTCTATATTTTTAATACTATACTGTATATTTGCCTGTGTGTTTATAGTCTGTCTCCTTTTACTACATTTAAAGAAGGCAGGGACTGTTTTGTTTCCAGTGTCTATGGTAGACCCAGGCAGGTGGTAGATACTCAACATACACTTGTTGAGTGAGTGAATCAAAGAATGATTAACATGGATGTGTGCTCAGCACCACTGAGAGCAGTTTCAGAAAGAATTGTAAAGAAGAGTCATGTCTCATCCACAGATACAACACCAGGCATGAAATGTTACTGTCAAGAAAACATAAACAGGTATGTGAATAAGGGTGGGGGGACTTAAATTGTAACTTAATTAAAAAGAGAAGGATTTTTTTAAAGTTGAATAATTTTTATTCCAGAAGTAAGGAAAATAGATCCTCAGACTCATAAACTCTCTAATTTTGCATGTTGCCAAGTGAAGTTCAACATGTAATAAGTATAAGGAAAAATATCTTGTATAAAAATT
>NW_007732222.1:85751-87307 GCF_000696425.1 Galeopterus variegatus | reverse complement strand
GTATGTGAATAAGGGTGGGGGGACTTAAATTGTAACTTAATTAAAAAGAGAAGGATTTTTTTAAAGTTGAATAATTTTTATTCCAGAAGTAAGGAAAATAGATCCTCAGACTCATAAACTCTCTAATTTTGCATGTTGCCAAGTGAAGTTCAACATGTAATAAGTATAAGGAAAAATATCTTGTATAAAAATTAGCTGAACTTATAGAAGTCGTGAAGATGGAACTCTATTTTTATCACACTGGGACGCAACAGCATTTTGCATTTCCACAAATAAATGCTAAGAATATGAAGCATTTGATAAAGGATCCCCAAAATGCAAAATCTGTCTTGGCATGAACTGAGGGAAAACAGAATTAAAAAAAAGACAGCTGATTAACCTTGACTGGTTTATAGCTAGGATGAAATTAGACATTTGAATAAAAGCACACTCATTTTCATCAGTAGGAGTTTATGGTCATTTTGGAATCTAGAATTTTTAAGAATAATGTTTTTCACATCTACCTTTCCTCATTCTCTAGTAATTTCCTTTGAACGTTATCCACTGAAGCAAAGACTCAAAGAAGACACTTGCCTAAATTTAAGGTGGGAGATTCAGATACATATTTGCAGACCAATATTTTACTTTTCCAAAGACAAGGCAAATCCGGGGCTGGAGGAAGGGGGACGAAAAAGCAGAGGAGCTACTCACCCTGGAAAGGATGAGCAGATTCCACATGACTCCTAATGAGGGGAGGAAAGGGAAGCATTTTTTGTTGTGTAGATCCAGGAGCAGAGTGGAAAGGACGCAGGGCAAAAACTGTGAAATAAACGGAAGTGGAACCAAATAGTTAAAATGTTTGAGTTCACACTGGGATGAGGGTGTGTCCTGGGGCCTGGCACGACAGTGGTAGGAAAGACTGAAGTGAGAGAACTCTAAAGAGGAGGTTACCTTCGGGAGGGAGAGAGGGAACATTTTTATTCGCGTATCCAACTGTCCAGAACCCTTCTCTTCTAAGAATGTGGAGGATTCGACAAATATTTATTAGGCATCTATCAGCTCATGAGCCACTGTGATTGGGCAGAGATTGGGACAAGAATGAGGTGCAGTTCCTGACCTTGAGGAATCTAATGAGTCCTAGGTTGAGGAATTTGTTTTAATAAAAACAATTTCATCTTGGAATTTAAGGTCAGCGGACTCAAAGTAAAAGAAGAATTTGTCTAGCCCAGAGACTACTTAATGTCTCAAAATAAGACAAAATAAAATAAAAGCCAGCCCTCGCAGACATTGTTGTTGACCACAGGCATGGTCCTTGGAATATACTTTCTGTTACTCTTTCTGCTTTGGCTAATATGAGCTGTAAAATCAGTCATAGCTTGATCCCAGGCAAGATCATCATCTGTTAATAAACCTATTATTTTTCTAAATACAGGGAAATAGAAAATGGCAACACAGAAGATGTCCTTTAAGAATACAAAGAGCATGTATTTAATAAAAAGTGATATGAGGCTTTGTAAAAGACCATATCTCCCAAGAAACAGTACCAGAGATAAGCATATGAATTGTATTTTTTTTTT
>NW_007732222.1:61276-85707 GCF_000696425.1 Galeopterus variegatus | reverse complement strand
TTTTTTTTTTATTATTGAACTAAATAATGAGAGAAACAATCATCCTGTCTTAAAAACAGACTAGAACAAGGGAGAAACAAAGGCTTACACCTGGCGCTGCATTTAATGGCGTGATACTGTTACCAAAACTTTATATCCTCACTCAGAAATTTAACTCTGATAACATTTATTAAACTCCTGCAACTGTGCCACATGCTGTGGGAACTAAGCCCAAAATCCAATCACAATCTTCCAGAAACTTCTACTCTCATTCATTGATCAAACACAAGAGTTTAAGGCAATATAGTTTGCAGTAAAAGGGAAAATGATAGAGTGTTTAAGAGAAAACAGGAGTTCTATCATAGATTTTAAGAAGCTTAGTAAGTAATAATAATTTGAGTTGATATAGTGTTTTATTTTTTTTTTATTTTATTTTTTTTTTGTCTTTTTTCCGTGTCCGGCAACGGATCGCAACCCTCAGTGTTGCCCCCGTACCGGACCGGGGACCGGCGACGGGATCGCAACCCTCGTCATTGCTCCCGCGCCTCGCTCAGCCAGTGAGCGGGAACCGGTCCGTATGTGGGATCCGCACCCTCGGGCGGGAGCGCCGCTGTGCTTCCCAAGCGGCGCACTATCCAGTTGATATAGTGTTTTATTTTAAAAGTACTTCTACATTTAATAACTCATTTAATAGGGAACAGAGCAGTAGTAGAAATAAGTACAGACTTTGAATCTCAGCTCTGCCATTTACTAACTCTGTGGGCCTTGGTAGAATCATTTAAAACCTTCTGAACATTGTTTTCTTCCTCTGTGAAGTGGGAGTATAACCTTGAGCATAGTATTATAATGACGATTAAATGGGATCATTTATGTTAGGTGCTTAGTGCAGAGCATGATATGAAGTCTTCAATAAATGTCAGATCTCCTCCTCCTCCTGCTCCTCCTCCTCCTCATCATCATTATTATCATCCTCATCCTCGTCATTATTAGGGTGTTTTGGGAATTATAGTAGGTAAAAAATATAACGTCTTAGGGCATTTAGTGGTGCTTCAAAAATGGTAACAACTCTATGTGCAAAATATGTGTCTTTATTTGTGATCAGTAAGGCACGATGGACAGATATTCTTACTTTACAAATGCAAAAACTAAGAAAAATCAAAAGATTTGCCAAATGCCACAGAGAATTAATAGTGACACTGTGCAAATGGCCCATGTCATGGTTTGGACATGGATGATCATGACTGTAGAACAAATTGCCTGAGTTTAACCCCTGATAGAACCACTTTGAGACTTAGGAAAAGTTATTTATCTTTGTGTGTTTCAGTATTCGTTATCTCTAAAGTGAGATTAATAGTAATACCTACCTTTTGTCATTATGCCATACCAGTAGCTCATCCTTTAGATCAGTGTGGCAGAGATCTATGGTTCACCACATGTTCATGTGCTCCCCCACATTTCACAGACCCTTTGCAGTTGGTCTGTGTGACTAGTTCTGGTCAATGGGTTGTAAGACCATTGCCACTTCTGGTCCTAAGCATTTAAAAACTGGTGACTTTCTACCTCTCCTTTCCCTTACTGCAACGATGTGAAAATTGCATAGCTCATATGACAGTTGCACAGATCAAAACAGCCTGGGGCACTGAGTCGCTGTATGGTGGACAGCTTTCTTGGAAGGTCACCTGATCTGCATTAGAATTCTCCTGGGCAAGAAATAAACCTTTGTTGTGCAAAGTCACTGAGATTTTTGGTTTACTTTTTAATTACAGTATAACCAACCCTGTCCTGACTATATAATCATAATAATTACACATCTAAATCCCACCTACAGTATGTATATTGGAAGCTTGGAGTACAGAGAGAAATAGCTTTGAATGAATTATAGTCCTAAGGCTATTTACAAATCAGGAAAAATTGTACTTCCCTTCTCAGTTTTTCATATTTGATACAGGCCCAAAATTCTTCCCAGTAGTGACTCACTGAAATCACTGGCTGCAGTATCTGATGCGGTTAGTAAAATGGCATCAGTGAATTTTTTGAGCCGATTTTCCCTAATCATCTCCTTCCCCAGAAAGCAAGGATTAAAGACTCCCTAAGATCTTTTAGCAGCCAAAAGCAGGTGGCTAAGCCTGAGAGAAGGGAGAGGAGATCTGTACACAAATTAGATATGGTTGTTCAAGTCCATTAAAACGGTCCTTGATTAGTTTCAGAACTCAAGTAATTATGGTGCCTTATACACAGTAATACTCAATAAATGTTTGACAGTGACAGCTATGATGTTGGAGGAGCATGATCCAAAACCACTCAGGAATCTGGAAATACCAGAGCTATTTAGAAATAAAAATAAAACAATTAAAATGTTTACTGGACATTTGAACATTTATTGTATCATTCATTAATATTTAAAACTTTATATTGTTCCTTTACTTTTATCTAAGTTTTCCAACATGACAAGAAATTTCCTATTTATCAAGGGACCAAGTTAAAAAACAGAATAGGACCCAGGGAGCCCAGAAGACATCACATTATGATTTGCAGGAAACTCAGAATGCAAATTTATGACTGCCTTTCTTGAATTCTGTCAAAAATTTCATTTGGCAGTCTCCAAAAAGGAACAAACTAAATAACATCTTAAAAGTTCTGGAATCTAACACAAGTGCAAGCAAACGCATACTAGAGTTTCCAAAGCAGAGCTGCCTTTTCCTGGCTGGGCACAGTTGTGTATGTAAAAACATGTACCTTCAAGAAAGTAAGAACAGCTCAGTTTTAAGGGGAGAAGTTCAGCATGACTCCCGGATGCCTCCTTTGTTTTCTACTAGGGAGTGTCCCCGAGACTTCAGTCACCTCCAACTTATTAACCAGATATGTGAACTACAAGGTTCCAGAATGAAAAAGGCACCAGGAATTTTAAAAGCTGCCTCAGATAAATCAAGAAAATTGGTATACAAGGCAAGAGCAAACAGCTGTTGTTTTCCAATTCACATTCTCTATTCTAAAATGGAGTGAAAAGACCCTCCCAAAACAAAACACAAAACTATGTGGATTCAGAAGAGTCCCTTATCTACCCTCTAAAACACATTCTTAAACTGTAGTTTAGCTTCATGTGATACAATTGCCTAAACCTCTTATGGATGATACAGTTTCATTATGCAAATAGTTTTGTTGAAGTATTTATTTTATAAAGCAGCCAGAGGATAAAATTCCCTGCTGAGTCTTATTCTTTGGATTCCTGAAGAGACGCTCTTTTTCATGAAATGCCAGGCCATGGAAGACCATTTGGCTGTGATTTGCATGAGATGGGGGCTGAATATGGAATAAATATTCAATAAGGGGTCCAGGGGGAACCGACACAGCTCTAAACATGTATCTGTTGTGCCACACAGCTCATCATTGTTTAGCTGATCATTGAACTGATTACCTAAGTGAAGAGTCTGTTCTTAGAATAAGTGAGTATTTGGGGGAAGTGGCCGCAGCAACTATTATCTTGAATACTTTGCAGCCACCTCCACCAGGAACCTGTTAAGTTCACTTACAGTACACTTTCCATTGGCTGTACAGTGAGGGGCATTACTCAGCCAACAGATGTGGATTTATGGTTTTAGTGACTGTCTCTTCACATCAAGGGGCCAGGGAAACATAATGGCAAGTGGGTACAGTCTGATGTCAGTATACTGGTTATTTTTTCTTATGCGTATCAGTTTACTGGTGGATTAGGAGAATCTGAACACACCACACTTTTTATGTTAAGTACTGCAAATCAGCTGTTAAGAGCCACTGATTTATTCCTCTTTTATGCATCCTTTGCTAAGCTAGAGCAATGGGTACATTGGCAGTCCCTTTCATTAATATTTCATGATAGAGGATTTATGATGCTACCGTTGACTCATAGAGAGATATTTCACATCTCTGCTTAACAAGTTACAATGCAAGATAGACATAAGCTTCATGATGGGAATAATAATTTTTTTTTTAAAAGAGGTCTTGTTATGATTGCAACAGTGTGACCACTGCACACAGGAAGTCAGCATTAACCAAGCTGGAGTGTTCTTAAGCCTGTAGAAAAATGCAAGTGAGAATGTGGTGTTAGAATGTTTCCTCAACTTGATTCATAAAAGACATAAGTCTGACACCAGAGACATGGGTAAGTAGGGCTTTATAAGGTAGCTGTCTCAGAAGCCTGAGTAAAGAGAATTCTTACAGCTTTTTCAGTTATTGATTCTCTTTCTCTTAGGAAAACAACTTTGTAAATTTATGATTTCACAGATACCATGTGTCATCTTTTTGCTTCCTACAATATTTGATGTTTTATGGAAAATATCACTTAGGATGAATTTCAAATTATTTTTATTTTGAAAAATTGGGGTTTTATTTTTAAATTCGACTATTATTTCTGGGATGATTTGCCAGTCTTGATTGCATTATTGGGCCAGTTCTGCAGCATAATGCACCGATACATTCCATTTAGATGAAATGGAATCCTCTACCTCATTTGTATACAACATTTAAACTGCCAGTTATGATGGAAATGTTAATTTGGCATATGGCCTTCTTAGTCACACTAGAATTGCAAAATAATGGTTCAAGGATAATACACCCATCATTAAAAATATATTTTCATATATAGTTCTAAGTCATTATCTGGGATGTCATTGTTCTGTTATTCCTGTGGTTCTTGTCTTAATATTAATTTTTACAAGTTAGAGAATAACTGCTGTTCTCATTTATCAATAAAGAAACTGGTATATAAAGAAGTTTTGGATTTGTGAGAAATTGTGACCGAGTTAGACAATGGTTGAATTAAATTACTTAAAATTGAATGCTTTGCTAGTTCCGCTGGCAAGACTACATTGGATTGGTTCACAACTTCACTACACTGCTTTCCACTGTTTTCTAGTTGAAATTAGCTACATGAGCTCATTTGGGACTTTTTGGACAGTACTACTAACTGCATTTGATAATTAACAGTGTATCCTATGTTTCTCAGGCCACACGACAATCGGGTCATAGTACTTCCATGAACAGTGTTCCCCTAGCCCTTGTCCCTCTTGCATGGGGAGACTGCCCACTCCCCTTGCTATCTCTCCTACATTCCAGGGGGTTTCCTGGGTTGGGGGAGGTCTCAAGTGGGCTCATGAGAATAATTCTCCCGTACTACATGATTTTTTAAAAATTTTCCTTCTCTCCTCCTCCAGCTCCGATTGTTGTCTTTGTGATGAATCCTGTGACTCCCCTAGCCTACCTCACCCAACCACTCCAGCTGCCACTGGCCCAAACTGATGACTGCTGAAGTCACGTTCTTTCAGGTCCTTCAGTACAAAGCCACTCTTTGTAGAGAAGCCCACATGAGGTACAAAACTGCAAATGCTGTTAATGATGACAATGCTCTGGGACCCTTGAAGCATGTCTCATACAAGAAGAATCCCTCTCCCCACCACCTTGAAGTTTCTGTGCGGTTAACAGCATGAACTTTGGAGGCTGAGTGACTGGGTTCAAATCCCAACTAGCTTCTGTACTTACTTGCTGTGTGACCTTGGACAAGTTTCTTAACCTTTCTATATTGCAATTTACTTAAAATGTGAATAAAAACAACACCTATCTCATACGGTTGTTGTGAGGACTCAGCAATTTAAAATATGCTTGGAACAGTGCATGGCATGTGGTAGACACGCTAAATGTCAGCTTAGTTGGCTATTAAGTGTTAAATCAGTGCCATCTTGTATTTCCCAAGCCTCAAGATGATGTTTATGAAAACAGTTCTTTCCAGTTTTACTTATAGTAACCCCATCCTCACTGCACTTTCAGTTGCCCTCAGAAGTCCAGGGGGTCAGGAAAGAAAGACCACATGAGTGAGAAATATCCCTCTGTTTTGCTCTTAGACTACAGACTGTGGCATTGACATTGAACAGGGCTAGAGCAACTCCTTCAGGTCTATTTTTCTCCCAACGGTTATCCATTCCCCCACACTAATGTCTCACAGTGGATGGAAACCCAGCAGACTTAAAAATGCATCTAAATTCAAAGGTGACCAAGCTTAAGCTTAAGCTTAGCCTGGGAACCCTCCTCCACTGGGAAAGTTTCAGAAGAATGATTCCTTTTAATTACTTTACTTCTGCAGAACAGATTTTCCTAATGTACATTTACTCTGTGTAAAGCAAGGCCTCTTGTACTTTCAGGTGGATGTTCTATATACTCAAGTTTTGAGGAGCCACATGTTTCAACTAGGCAGGTAACAGAATATAAATATTTTGAGAAAGGCAGTTTTTTGTCACTCTTCTCTCTTGCTCACCTTCTGTAGGATTTATGTCACAATTTAAGTAAGCCAAGGTAATATCAGTCAACTTAGAAGAGCTTATCTCATAAAAATTGCATAAACTTTTAGCAAAACTCCTTCCTGCTAGCTAGCCCGACAAAAAGAAAAAAAAAAAAGGGAGTCTTCAAAAACTTCATGGAAAGATTTATATTATCTTTTAATTCTATTTTTCCACGAACCTTTTGAGCACCCTCATATATGACTGTGATATAAACAGTTGCTTTCCTTTTTTGCCCACCAGAAGGTGATCCTATTGACAACAGAAACTGGGTCTTTTACACCTATATGCCCAGTAGGTAGCATTAGGTTTAGCACAAAACTTCACGGAAAGATTTATATTACTTTTAATTCTATTTTTCCACGAACCTTTTGAGTACCCTCATATATGACCATGATATAAACAGTTGCTTTCCTTTTTTGCCCACCAGAAGGTGATCCTCTTGACAACAGAAACTGGGTCTTTTACACCTATATGCCCAGTAGGTAGCATTAGGTTTAGCACATAGTGGCTGTTCTATAAATATTTGGATGGACAAATGTGTAAGGGAGGGGATTTGCTTCCTCTACCCTTCTAGGTTCTTTGGCTGGTCTATGAATCAAATTGATATAAGACAGATTGAAAGGAAGAAATAAATTTTAACCACATATGTATGCACAGGAATCCTGCAAAAATTTGAGGCTTGAAAAAGTTGCCAGATGATTGAGGATTATATATCATCCTAAGCTACAGACAGAAATAGGGGTTTGGGGCTTCTTTGAGGGGGAGTTTGAGTAACTGTCCTGAGCAGTGTTGTTATGAGGCTTAGAAATCATGTGTATGAAGTTCCTGGCACATAGTAGGTACTTCCCAAACTGTTCTTATTCTTACTATAGTCAGTGTCTTTAAAAGTTACCTATACAGCTTTGCACTGTGTGAGGATAGGAACAGAGAGGTGGAAGCTCATTAATGCTGAATACTGCAGGAAAGTGCATGAGAAATGTTCATGTAAATTAAGAATATTGGTTTCATCTGTTGCATTTTTTTGTCCTCCTCCTTGGCCCACGTGTATTTTATACTTGGAGCTCACTAGTTTGTACAAATAGGAAAAGACAAACAAACCAACTTTCAAGTATGTGAATGCATGATGATATCACAAAGGGAACTTCTAAAGCAAATTTATTACTGTACATTTCCAGGTAATGTAAGCAAAGAGATAATTATTTGTCATCCTTTGAACCTGCTAAAGCAGATAAAAACACATTATAATTTTCATAGCTATTGGAAAGATCCTCAACATAGAACCATGTGAGCTTGATGTTGGCAACCCCCTACAGTGGATACAATACCCAGTTATGTTTGAAAAATTGGCCAGTTCAGGGTAGCAAATTCCTGCATACTTGAGGCTGCCTTGCTGATTTTCTTTCAACTGAAGCTCAAGTCAGGCCAAGCTCCTCCATTGCAGAACACCAATGTTGCAACCAGGAATGAATTTTTCCCCACCCTGCATCCCCCTGTCCCTCCCTTCAGACAAATCATCCTGACCAGATTTCAAAGAAATCCCAGAGAGGCATTCTTGCTCTTATATCTCCAGGACTCCAGCCAGCACAAATCAAGAAAATGATTTCCAGGTGCAGACTGCCTCCCCCTCTCCTCTCTCACTTTAAAATCTGGTGATTGTTCCAAGCTTTAATCTGGAGATGGACGATAGGGGGAACAGGAGGGTCACCTTAGGATTCAAAAGCTCATAGAAAATTATTTTGCCTTTTTCATTTTAGAGGAGTCATGTCCATTCCCCAAAACATATCACACAACCCAGCATGATTAATTCTGTCTCTTTCGATAAGCTTCGGACCCCAAATAACTAGGATACATTATCTGAACTACAGAAGGAGCCCTACAGAGTGAAGCTTTCACAAAGGTAGTTCTAATCCAATGCCATTACCATGTCCCAGTCACTAGCTTCATTTTTGCACAAAGCTGTAATTGCTGGAAAAATTGCTAACATTTCACAATAGTCCTAGATTAGCTAAAATCAAGCAACAGCAGATAATTATTGATACACAAAATACTGAAGGGAAATATATTTGGGGAATTTTCTAGATATAATAATATTCATAGCAGTCTAACAAGAACTGGGAGTGACAATGTTTAGAGCAAGTACCAATGGCTCTGTTCTTGTCTGTTAGTTTTAACTATAGCAATTTCTCCTATGCCCAAATACCAGGATAGCCATCATTTTGAACACTTTTGGACCTCTGTTCATGAGATCTTCTATATTCAGATACACAATATTCTTCTACATTGTCAAAGTATAAAAACCTTTAAAAACCTTTAGATTTTATCCTATAACCATAAATAAATCGCCTGTATTTTTTCTATAGATTAAGTCTAAACATTTTTTAAAGCAATTAATTTTGTTTGCCATATTATTATTATGGAAGTATTATTCACTGAGTGGTGATATTTAGTACTTGTAGAGAAGGGAAGTGTATCCTATCTCTAAACTTGGTTCACATGAGGTCATGTTTCACATATCAAGTTGAAAGAGGTTTTTGTTCACACCATCTCCTCCTTGAAATCATGCAGATTTTGATTTGCTTTATTTTTGGAACATGAGCAATTTGTATAGTTTTCTTTTCCTTTTTTTTCTACTGAAGTTCCTCGTTTTACTGTTACTATTTTTTCCTATATCATTTTGTTCCTATGTTATTATTACCTTATTTTTTTCTGGTTGAGAAAAGAGATACATATTTTCAAACCTATATTAGCAAAACTTTTAGCTTCTTAATCAGACAGTCCATTGAGTTAGAATCCATTTAAATCTTTTAAGACATATCCCTTGTGGAACCCTCTGAATTTCTATTTTACTTTAGACTTAGTGTCAGAAGCTGCTAGTGCTTGCCAATATTCATGTTCTCTCCTCTTTGGCAAATGAATACATCCTCAGGCTTCTTACAGTTAGAAGGGCATCCTGACAGAGTCATGGCTGATACAACCACCACAAGTGATGTGAGCACTTCCAGGCTTGGTATACAAACCTCTCTTATGTGTAATCCTCTCTCTCTTCTACCTGCCAATTGAATAGAGAAGTCTAGAGGACTCTGAAGAACTAGGAGAGAGCAAAGCCACCGATGGAAGAATCCTGGGTGCCTGAATGACCGAGTGGAACACACATCCCATATACCCTAACTCAACAGGGATGTGATGAGAGCAGGAAAAAAGCATATATTGTGCTGAGCCACTGGGATTTGGGGACTGTTTGTTAGAGCCCTTAACCTACCCTAATATCAAAATTAGTGCCCTGAGGTGGGCTGCTGCAGAAATACAAAACCTAAAATATGTGGCATACTGTTTGGGAGGAAGATTGCAAGAAATGATGTGGAAGGCTGGAACCTTACAAAGCCCTGTTACACTGTGGTAGCACTGATGGTAAACTGTTACTTAGGACTACTGTGAAGGAGACTGTATGCCAGCTGAGCCTGAACCTTACAGGAAGTGGTTGGGAAGAGTCAGAATGAACATGTGAAGGCTGCCATTGGCTAAGGGATTATAAGTATGAGATGAGTATAGGTAAGAATTGGCTGGTTTGTAAGCGGAAATGAAAGGAAATAGAATCCAGAAATTGGATACCGTGAAAAACTGGAAAAGCCAATTGTTTTCTAGAATACAAACTGCAGGAAATAAGAGTGAAAGAGTCTTTGATCCACTTTAACTTGTTAGGCTTCAGGTGTTGCCTTCCCACTCGAGCCTGGTGACCAAAAGGTAGCCAAGAAATCAAGGTTGAAAATTTTGCCTAGAAATAAACTTTGGGTGTGGTTACTGGTGTCTGAAAATGATTAACAAATAGATTGATAGTTTATATATTTTTTGAAGAAATTTTATAGCCAAAGAATCCACTAACCCCATGGTAAAGACTATTAACCCCCTAAAACAGTGGTTCTAAACCAGTGGTGACTTTGTCTCCCAGTGGACATTTGGAAATGTCCAAAGACATTTTTGATTGTTATGACTGGGGGAATGCTACTGGATTCCAGTGGGTAGAGGCCAGGGATTCTGCTAAATATCCTACAATGCACAGAACAGCCCCTCGCAACAAAGAATTATGCAGCCCCAAAACATGCTGTCTAGGTTGAGGAACCCTGGTCTAAAACAACACTCAGGTCTCCAAACTTGCATGAAGAGATGAAGTGAACATCAAGACCTGAGGGTCCTACCAGGGACATTGACCCCATACCTACTGCAGAAAGGGCTATGGAGGATAAATGACAAAGAAAACCTCCCCGACAGAATTAGAACTGTGTGACTCTAGATGTTAGTAACACCCTACCACTGAATATGGCACCCATTCATAGTGAAAACCTGGCAGGCCACGTAGGCAGCACGTCTGCCGTATTTGAGACTATCCTATTGGTTTTCTTTCAACTCACACTTGATCTGTTTGATTGGCATAGAATTAGCAGTTCAAAATAATTTCCACACCCTGATGTATTGCTTCACTGTCTTCTGACATTCAATATTGCTGATTAAATTCTAAAGCTATCTAAGACATGTTCCTTTGAAGGTGGCCTAGTTTTCTCTCTGGAATTTTTTAGGCTCTTTCCTTTGTCTCTGGTATTCTGATATTTCACTATTTTCTCTCTGGAATTTTTTACGCTCTTTCCTTTGTCTCTGGTATTCTGATATTTCACTAACGTATGTCTAGGTTGGGTTTTTTTCACTTCTCTTGCTGGGCACTGGAAAGGCCCTGCCTATAAAATCCTATGCCTTTCTTCTGCTCTAGGAAACCATCTATCATTCCTTTAGTTTTCTCTCTGGAATTTTTTAGGCTCTTTCCTTTGTCTCTGGTATTCTGATATTTCACTAACGTATGTCTAGGTTGGGTTTTTTTCACTTCTCTTGCTGGGTACTGGAAGGGCCCTGCCTATAAAATCCTATGCCTTTCTTCTGCTCTAGGAAACCATCTATCATTCCTTTAATTGTGTCTCTGTTCTCTTTTTCAGGAATTTGTATTTTATGAAGACTGAAATTTGTGAACTGATTCTCCATATCTCTTAACTTTTCTCTCATATGTTCCCTTTTGTATTCTTGTTCTGCATTTTGGAAAAACCAACCGGGCACCCCAGGTTTCAAACTTCTTATACTGCTACCTTGTGCTTAGCATGAGGCCTGAATGGCTAAAGATTTTTCTCTGTTTTGTTCCAGCGGCAGTTTTCTTCAGGTCCCGTAGCCTGTGCTGCAGAGGATCTTTCCTTCTGTCTGCACTCCTGCGTCCTCTAGGCAGGCTGCCAGGCTACATACAAAAGTTTCTCCATTCCCTGCTCCTGCCTACAGAGGCGTAGCCACGGGCCATGAGCCTGGTCCTCAGGGCTGGGGTGCTCTCTGAGTTCCCGCCCCTGCCCTCGCGCCCCCCCCCCAGCTGAAACCTCTCCCTTGCATTGGAGCATAGTTGGCAGGGGTGGGTCTTCTGTCCCTCCCCTGAATCAGAGGCTTCTGCCTGGTGTCAGCACAGTGCTGAGAGAGCAGGTAGCCTCCCAACTGTCCCCCAGTGGCAGCTGACAACTACCACATACTCATGCTGGGTGTGGAGCGTGAATGGGATGCTCTGGGTTCACCTGCTCCNTGGGTCTTCTGTCCCTCCCCTGAATCAGAGGCTTCTGCCTGGTGTCAGCACAGTGCTGAGAAAGCAGGTAGCCTCCCAACTGTCCCCCAGTGGCAGCTGACAACTACCACATACTCATGCTGGGTGTGGAGCGTGAATGGGATGCTCTGGGTTCACCTGCTCCAGCCTCACACATGAGCAGGCCATGAATTCCTGTACCAAGAAGGAGGTCTCTCTCAGCCCTCCTGGCCAGGCCTTGATCGCTCTGTTCAGAACCCAGTGGAGGGCTGTGGATGAGAGTTGTCAATAGGCACAGACTCCTCTCGTGTCTGCAAATCCAGGGACTCTGAACTATCATCCTAGCTCACACTCAGCCTCAAAGAACTTATTAACATTGAAGTTGTCTTTTACCTGCTTTCATAGTGGCCGGTTCTTCGTCTCTCTGTTCTAGCCAAAAGGAAAGAGTTTATGTGTCCCATCTGTCTTTGGAGGGGCTTATCCCCTTGGAATTTCAGCTCACAAGTTGTCTTGTGATCACAACTCTTTGATGGGCTAGAAAAAAATCCTGCTTTGTGGACTTCCAGGCTTGTTCTTGTGAGGGTGAGAGCAACACTCTTGTGGCTTTCTACATCCTAAGCGGGAGCAGAAGACCAGTCTTACTTTTTGAATTCCTGAGAACCCTGTTATTTCCTGATAGTTCTTTCTCCGCAGAAGCCCATTATATGTTAAACATGTAATATATTCTTGGAGCTCACTGAACTTATTAATAAGCATTTGTTAAAAGCTCTGATCTTTTAATTATTTCTAGAGTGAATTATTCATTTGGCCCTTCTCTTTGGTGCTATTTATTTTTCTCAAATGTCTGGTGATTCTTGGTTTGTCATCTGTAATAATGAATGAAAAAGACTGCATTGATTAATTATGTAATTGGCATGGGTTTCTTGCCCAATATGCTACTTTTCTGAATGAAAGGGATGAATGGATAGGACAGGCCAACTGCAGGCTTTACTTTAGGTTGATGGGTGAACCTTAACTCTACCTGTACTCCAGCAAATTGTTTAATTGTCTTGGGAATTTTCCTAAAGATTTTTTTGTGTGTGGGGTGGGGAGGAACCTCATGCAACCCTTGGTGCCCAAGGAAAGAGACTGATCGTACATCTATTCCTTAAAACAGTCTTTTAATTAATTGCCTGGACTGTTGAACCAGCCTCCCTGCTTTTCATACCTACCAACTCTTGGCATGGAGACTTTTCGTCCCGGACAGGATAACTTCCAATTTTTTCAGCCTTTACTTGAGTGTAAACCAGGCTGTAAACCACATCCCTGGTTCTCCTCCCTTTTTCATGTTTTTCTTTTCTCCTCTTTCTTCCTTGAGCCAAGCGAAAAGTTTCCCGCCTGCCTCATGCAAAGTATCTTCACCCTCTTCTCTTAACCCTTGGAATCAGCTGATACCAGCCACTGAGGACCCACATACTCCACCAATTGTTTGTCTGAATATTTTTTCCAAAACGTATGTTGTTTCCATTCTCATCAAGGAAACATAAGGTATTAGCTACTAAGATAATACTGTTTCTCTCACTTCATTATATTAATATGTGGTGTATAAAAAGGTCATTTTCAACTTATATGCCCCACTAAGGATTTCCGAGGCCAAATTACTTTCATGATAATATCATAAACTCACCTACATTTAACTTCCCTTGTTCATCTCCCAGTGCTCACCACTACTAACTCTCTTCTTCAAACACATTTGCTTTGTGAAGGAGACCCTCAGAGCTCTGCGCCTGCCTTTTCTCCTGTCTGCACTACTCTATGCATCCTCTCTTTCCCCTTGGAAAATTCCACCCACCTTTCAGGTTCATTTGAAATCTCACCTTTTCCATCAGATTTTCCAGACATCCCAGCCTCTTTCCACTATTTCCTTTAATGCTGGCTAGTTGATTCATCTGGTGCTACTTTATATTACTGGCTGTTACATTTCATGTGACTGCAGTATGACATTGGACTTGACATTACAGGAATATATTTTGTTCAGCCTAATCACACCCTAGCTATGTGTCACTTTAGCCTTTCCCAGTCTCAGATTATTCATTTATAAAGTGAGAAATACCTATTTACCTACTCCATAGATGGAAAGTAACGAAACCTACTTTAGAGGGTTGTTGTGAGGATTAAGTGAGATAATGTATGTCTAGTGTCTTAATCAGTACCTCACTCACAGTAGATGCCTGACTAACCTGGCAAATGTTAATTCTTTGCACCCTTGTGTTAGTTTTCTATGCTGAGTAAAAGATCGTCATAAACCTCACAACTTAAAACAGCACATATTTATTATCTCACTGTTTCTGTAGATCAAAAGTATGGGTACAATGTAGTTGGTCCTCTGCTCAGGGTCTCATCTGGCTGAAATAAATACAGGTGCCAGCCAGACTGTGTTCTCTTTCAGAGCTCAGGGTCCTCTTCTAAGCACATTCACGTTGTGGGCAGAAGTCAGTTCCTTGTGGTTGTAGGACTGAGTTCCCTGTTCTCTTGCTGGCTGTTAGCAGGGAGTCACTCTTAACTCCTAGAGGCCACCTTCAGGTCCTAGCTACATGGTCAGATAAGTTCTGACCATGTGCCACATGGTCCACTCACAACATGGCAGATAAGTTCTTCAGAGCCAACAGAGAACCCCTCTCCTATCTGCCATGACAGCTTTACATACCCCTATAAAGTCAAAAGAGTGACTCTCCCCTCATGTTCACTGGTCCTTCCCACACTAAGGGGAAAGGGATTACTTAGGACATATCCACCAGAGAGTGGGAATCTTGGAGACCATCTTAGAATTCTGCCTACCACAACCCTCTAAGCTAAAATGTCAGAGAGAGGAAGAGTTTGAAGATGCAGGAGGTTGGGAAGTAATTAACTGAGAACCCTGAGAGAACTCTAGGCCCGGGTGGAGAGATGAGTGTGAATAGGAGAAGAAACATATTCCTGTAAGACAACTGGGGAATAGGTAAGGTTAGGTGAGCTACAGACAAATTTGTAGTTGAGGGCATAATAATGTAAGAATAACGCAAGAATATTTTCATTCATCCTTACTAGGGCTACTTTTGGATGAAAAACAGGATAAGTTGAGTGAAAGAATAAGTTCTGCTTAAAATGCACACACACATTTGTTAAACTGATGTTCTTTCCACTGTATTATGTAAAATTTGTGTTTGGGGGGTCTTAACCCATTTTCTAATGTGGGCAATAGAGCACTAGGTTGTGATACCTAGCCAGTGAGAGTGATGAGAATCATATTGCAAATATACAGTGCATTTCCAATGCTATTATTAATACTAGCCAAAGTTAAATGCCCCCTGAATCATTCAAATTTAAGCAGGTTCAAATTTTCATGACTTCATTTTTATAAAATATCGCAAAATGAAAGTTAGCTAATGTTATTTTGGTGCTGTATTATAAACCTTATTTTTTGGAAAACCTCACAAATGTATTAAAGTAATAAAGCATATATTCTTTTCACCAACAACTGTGTCTTGATATTAATAAGTTTTTTTTTTTTTTTTTTAAAGATGACCGGTAAGGGGATCTTAACCCTTGACTTGGTGTTGTCAGCACCATGCTCACCCAGTGAGCTAACCGGCCATCCCTATGTGGGATCCGAACCCTTGGCCTTGGTGTTATCAGCACCGCACTCTCCCGAGTGAGCCACAGGGCTGGCCCGATATTAATAAGTTTAATGTTGCTTGTTAATTCAAACCAACAAATATTTGTTGAGAAGCTATTATGCTCATAGCATTGTATTAAGTGATTTGAGGTATATATAGACAAGATATGATATATGCAAACAAGCAATTTACATTCTAGTGGGGGAGACAGACATAAGTAATTAATTCCAATGAAGGTAAAAATTGCTCATTGCAGTAAAAAAAAAAAAAGGTACAGATGAAGGGCTATGACAGGCAGCATGTGTTGGGGGAGTTTAGTTCTGCGTCGAGAAACCTGGATCAGCTTCTCAGATGACGTAGATTTAAACTGGGCCTTGAAGGGAGATTAGGACTATAACAGGTGGTCATGGGTGAAAATGGCAACCTCAAATGTGATAATAGTTTATATAATGGCAGGAATGAAAAGTTTGGTATGTTCAGGGAGCTACTAAAGTATAATTTATAAGGTGTGCTATCAGAACAGACAGGGATGATTAAATGTAAGTAAAGGACTGGATATGGAGATGAATGAAACATTATGGCCACCTTGGATACCAGGATGAAAGGTTAGTAGTTATTCTACATGTGATGAAAATCCATTGAAGGTTTGTAAGTAGATAAGTGGCAGGAAAAGTCTTAGGAATAGGACTCTGATGGAAGAGAGAGATAGAAAGAAGACTGGAGGTAGGTAGATAAGTTTGAAGAACTGTAAAACTTATTCAAAACCTATTTGTTGATTGTCTATAATCTACATGAGGATGTTCTAGCACTAGGAATTCTAAAAAAATAATAAGCAGTGTCTACCAGTAAGATGATACAAACTGTGAAACCTTCTTTTGATGTTCTGCTGCTTCATGCCTCTGTGCAAAGGTACAGCCATAATATCAAGTGGATGACAAAACATTGTGGGAGGTAAGGCTATAGTGATGTAAATAAATTATGAAGAGTCTTGAATGAAAAGCTAGGCATTGAAGAGATGATATGATAAAACCACGTTTTAAAAAAACATAATTCCAGGGCAAGGTAGGAAAATAAACAGGAAGAGAGAAAACCTGGCAACCGAGTGATCACTTTGGAGGCTATGGCATATTTATGTGGGAATTGATCAGGACCTGAATGAGGGGAGACAGAGAATATTGGTGAACAAGTTCTGAGAGTGAGGGAAATGGGATTGGACTAAGAGCCCAGGTGCAGGATTTAGCTTTGGAAACAATGAGGCTCTTCCTTGGGGTTGAACCCCTTTATAAAGAAAATGGAGTTGGAAGCTATGAGAGTTCATACCTGCTCGCCTCTATCTTCTCTGTTGAGAAAACGGTCAACCTTATGGTAACACGTGGATTCTTAATAGAATGACAAAGACTGGGTAGCTCTTTTTGGAGGAAGGAAGTGATACAGACAAGGGACAAGTCAAGGTACCAACAAATGACTGGAAGCTGTGTCTTTGTGATAGTTTCTATTTGCCTGTTTGCCTAAATTTTTCCACTTGTGCCTGGGTGTATTGAATATTTGAGGGTTTTCCCTGTCAGAGAGTCAAATGGCTTTGCTCTCAGGTACAGGAATACATTTTAGCCCATGATTTCTACCAGGTCCCTGTTTTTGTCTATGCAGGGTGCACACTGCCCAGCTCCAAAGCCACCATTCACACAGACCACAATGTGAATAGTTCCCCTGGAGTGGTACAATATGGTAACCCTGAGTGCAGCTAATAATGAAGAAGCTGGAGAAGCCTACCTAAGGGGATTTCTGTCTCAGGATGATGAGGGGTTCTTCTTTAGCTCTTAGACTCTAAATAAGTCTAGAGGAGGAACTCCTCCACACCTGCTGAGGCATTAAAAAAACGTGAAGATGCCTTCAGCTTGTGATGGATGGTGCATTGAATCCTGGGCATAAACATTGGCTTATTTCTCTTGCCCTCCCTGTAGATATCTCACCTTTGATCTCTGAAAAAGAAGCTAAGCATTCCGAAGTCTTTTTCTTAGAACAGAAAAAGGATCATGCAATTCTACAAAAAATGTGTGCTGCTGAAGCAACGTGACTTTCATCCAGCTAACTTCTTGGATGCACCTTCTCTGAACCTGCTACATTTCCTGGATCCCTTGTCTATTAATTGCACCACCCCTGCCAAACCCTAAGCTTGGTTTAATCCAACTGCTTCAGCAAGTGGCAAAGCAAAACAGAAAAAGATGGGGGTTTTAAGCCACAAAAATCCTGATCCTGCTACTTAATGGCTGTGTATCTTTCTCAGCCTTGGTTTTTCAACTGTAAATAGAGTTAATAATACTTGCTTCACAATTTCAGTATGAGGAATAAATGAGATTACCTATATACAATGTCTAACAGTGACAGATTATAAACCATTTAACAAATGTTAGTTCCATTTCCCTATTCCCACACATGGTTAGGTAGTCTTTGTATTGGTCAAGAAAAACCATGTACAAAATCAAAATGGTACACTATCTTGTAGATATTAACTTGGATTTATCTAGATAATATTGTCAGGAGATAGGCAAAAATAAGGAATCATCTTTCTCCATTTTATCCCATAATCTGAACACTTTTGATTCAGCTCTGGACTCTTGAATTCCCCATATACACCCCTATCTACTAGAGCAATTCTTGGCTAATCTTCTGGTGGGATTTCCTCTTTTTCTCCTTCTTTACTGCTTTCCTTTACAGTATCACTAAAACTCCCTTTCTGTGATGTTCTTTTTAAAAGAACAGTCACATTGGTGAATTATTAGAAATTTTACAAAGTCTGTCCACCTAGATCCCTTTGGGGTCTCGTACACTGGCAAATAGATGCCAGGAGGAACAATGGCAGAGGTCCGTGAATCTACTCTTTGTTGAGGTCTAGTTTTTATGCAGTAGAATTGCATGAAGTTTGGATTTTCCTTTACTTTTGGGATCTGATGCCTAAGGCTATAAAAAAAAAGAGTTCAAATTTGTGGGCAGAATCACAAAAATGTCTTGAGGCTTTCTTGTAAAAAATTTCAAGGAAAACAGAACTCCAATATCTCTACACTCAGGTTTAGAACAGTGCTTTACATGTCACTAACATTTCTCATTTGTTCAGGGACCTTTCTATTTGAATTCTTGCTAAACCATACTTTTATTTAAGATACCTAGAGCAATATCCTTATGATCAACTCAAAACAAAGTCTCCAAGACAAAGAGGCTGAGGATTTCCTCTCATTTTACTACACTGGAATGGTCCATGTAACATACTTTTGTAAGTATTAAGATAAATCACTATTTTACATTTGAATACTAATAGTGAGGGCTCTAGATGGTATTATCATACATAGCTGGTATAACAACTTTCAGGGAATATCATAGAATATTACACCAACATATCCTCTGAAATCTTCTTGTCCATTCTCCGAGGCTTGATCCTGTGATCCAAAGAAATTAAGCATCTATTTAGTCAGTAAAAGAACTAGGACAGAGCCACCAGCCCTACACCCTTTCTACAATATCATGCCCCTTTTAGGTATATAGCAACAAAGTCAAGCCAAACTGGAAATAGGATTTAAAGTTGACAAGAGGATTGTGCCGTTTCAAACCTGTAATAAATACAAGATCAATTTCACATGTGAGATTTATTTTTTCCCTGTCTTGTTATCTTATGTCATTTCATTGTGGTATAAGCATAACTGTGGAAACATAGCAAGTCTTTAAAAAAAAGAACAGTGGTGATTCTGTGTTTACAGACAAATCTAAAAATTGGATTTGGCTTAAGCCCTCTAAATCAAACTAATTCCCTTTCTCAGGTTAATGCCCCAAAGCTAACATAATATGTGGAGCTTACAAGATAGCTTTAGTGTTGTATTTAAGGTGAATGTTTTATTCAAACGGCAATATCTTTAGTAAAAAATTTAGCTATGTGAAATTTAATTCAGTATAATAGAAATATATTATGATCAATCTAATAATTTTGTCACTTTGAAATTTTTTCTTTTTAAAAAATTTATACTTATGTGAAAAAGCCCAGCAAGGCAGCTGTTAATATTTGTTCTTCTTGTACAGTAAATGATTGTTTTTTCTCTACCATCCAAATCAAATAAAGCAGATTGAAAAATCAAGTAAACTAGAAATTCACACTTGCAAAAGTTTAGGCACATAAATGTATACCAACTGATATATGAGTTTTTCTAAAAACATATTCCCAATTCTTCCTGAAGCTATATTTAATATGGGGCTGTTAAGGAGCTATTTCCAGAGATAGGGAAATATGACAGTAATCAGAAATTTCCTGAGCATTTTGCTCATTAATGGTTGAAAGTTTTCAAAACAATCTGATGAAATCACAAGCTCAGGCTTTGAAAATCCCCCTGGTGTTGCATTCCTACAATCAGCAAATACTTTACCACCTGCTCTGGGGAAGCTTGACCCTGTCTGGCAATGCAGCAAATCTCCTGCTTTAAGAACCAGAATTGCCAACAACATGCAACATCTCTATAGGGGAAATTAGAACATCTCCAAAGGTGAACTATGGTTTCAGAAATGAAAAACTGAGCATCAGTCTGTGCTTTAGGTCAAAGCAAAGCAATTTAACTTCGGGTGCTGTTCTCTGAAAAGCTAGGATGCTGGAATCTGATTTGACTCTTCTGGCTTTGTGTGTGAAATCTATCACCGGTATAGAGATGCTAGAATTCTTAATGTGTATCTAACGTGGTGTTTGAATGCATTACAGAGCTGAAACTGTCCCGCTGGGCTGTAAGCACCTGAGATTATTTGAATGTTGCATTGTGCAAGCCCTAAGAATTCAGATTTAATTGTTTGATTTCAATGGGATACAGTACTGCACTCAAAACAGGATCCTTCCCAGCAAAATCAAGGAGAAATATATAGAAGCATGTAGTCATTGCAAGCTAACTGACATGGGGCTTTACACTAGGAAAATAATTCATGATACAACAAAGCCCTTACATTTTCAACAGGATGGAGATTGGCACAGGGGTCATAAACCTGTGCATAACCTTAGTCATAAACCTGACTAAGGGAAAGCAGGAGCCCAAGTGTTCTCCTTGGGTTGACAGAAATAACCCCTTAGAGAATTTGAAGCAGAGGGTTTAATTAGTCTAAATTTATGTGAGAAGAGCAGGTCCCACTAGTTCTTAGGGCAACAGTTATTAGGACCTTAATCTCAGTCTTGGTCATAGAAAACTGCCCTGTTTCTGGGGACAAAGAGTTGGTAAGGGAGTGGTAGGTGTTGTGGTCCTATGCAGGAATCCCAGGATTCAAGACTGGGCTGAAGTTCTCTGCAGGGCACTTGAGTTCAATCTAATTCCAAGGGACAGATTCAACCCTAAGGACAAAATAAACAGTGGGCCTAAGATTTTCTGTGCTACTTTGAGCAACGGTCCAAAAACAATTCCAGTCTTGTTGG
The DNA here is from genome assembly GCF_000696425.1 of Galeopterus variegatus. Taxonomy (NCBI): domain Eukaryota; kingdom Metazoa; phylum Chordata; class Mammalia; order Dermoptera; family Cynocephalidae; genus Galeopterus; species Galeopterus variegatus. The sequence goes on along the minus strand of NW_007732222.1, from coordinate 64,761 downwards.
AGACAGAGTTCACGGCAGTAGAATTAACTCAAAACCTTTATGGATCTGATTGGACTCATATGTTGCTACCCCTGAACAGGATGGCACGTAGAGAACACTCACTAATTATTTCCTTAAACAAAACTGAACCTGGTATTTGGAGATCCTACAATTGAGGTGTAATGAAATACAGACACTGACCAATGCATGTTAAAATGTTGTGTTTCGGTCCTTTAAGAGGAGTTCTCTGTACCTTTTGCACACCGTTCTCAGTATCCGCACAAGGTGTAGGCAGTGCTGTTTGTCTTATGTCCACTTCAGAACTTAAAAAAAAAAAAAAAAGTCAATTGGGTCAAACAATTAGTTTAATGTCACAGTTCAGATGGATCTCAGAAAACTTTAGTTATTATCGTGAGTTCCGCATTCTAACCCAGAGGCCTTTCCCCTAAACCTCCGTGGCAGTAGAACTTGGATACATAGATTCCAAGTATCACGGCATCTTCTCTCACCCCAGCACAAAGTCTCTCTCTAATCAGCCTGGCCTCATGCTGTGCTTGGCTCACCCTAAAGGATTTTACTCTGAATTTCTACTTCTCGTTTACTTCTCTCTCTTCTCCTATCCAATTTTTTTGCATCCTTCAAGGCCCAATTTGATGACTCCTGTAGGATGATTCCTATAGTTTTGATGGTGTGATTCCTACCACTTAGCATGTATTGTTCCCAGGTGCTTAACACCTTTTTTCCTCAACAGTATTTGAGAATTCTATCTTATTTCGTTTGGATTCCCACAGCTGAGAGGACATAAGAGGAGCTCAGTAAGCCTCAATTTGATTAATTGCTCTGCAGCCCTGTGAGTTTTAATTGAAACATGATCATCTAGAGTGAAAGCTGCCAGGCTTAGGAGATACATAGAATCAGAAATCTTAGGAACACATATTTATTCCTTTAGAATTCCTTTGTAGAAAACAGCATATAAGATCTTAGATTATGGATCCTCATTACTATGAGAGTTGTCTTACATGATCCCTAAGAGTCCTTTCACATCTGTGAGTGTGTCTGATCATAAGAGGGTCTGTGCACCAACTCTTTGGTGACAATGCAAAACTTGTCTGGATGATTAGATTATTCTGGCAGGAGTGGTTATGTTGTTCAGTCAGTGACATGGAAGGCCTGTGTGGGAAGGCAGGATCTAGAGACCAGGCTGAACTTCGGAGTTGGAACAAAAGATAAGGAAAAATTTTAGCACTAGGGAAGAGACAGGATTCAACAGTTGGCAATGGGTAGAAGAGATCTGGGTATTTCATGCCTTTAGAAAGCTTATCAGGTAGCAGGTGCCTGCTTATAAGAGGCTGAATCTCATAGACAGAGTTACAACTGTGGGATAATATGGGAAACAGAAAAAGTTGAGGATCATTTAGTGAAATGGGAGAGACAGGGAAATAGATTATGAACCCAATTCTTTATTAGGCTCTATGGTCAGAGCTAGACTGTAGCAATTCTGACCGCAAACTGAGGCAGAATGCTGTTAGTTTGGGGCTCCTTCTAAGTCCTGGGAAACCTGCCTAGACTGAGAAACTGATCAAGGCTGAATCTCTAGTGTTTTAGTGACCTCACTCTGAAGGTTACAGGGAGGCAGGGATAGGGAACCAAGGAGATAGTTATAATCTATTACCTGCCTAGAAAAAAGCAAAATAGATTTGAATTTAGTGCTTGCATGCTTCTTTGAAGATGAATTAATATTTTTACAAGACAGACTTTGATGAAACCACTGCTGATTGCACAAGAGATGGAATATGCTCTGAGAGGGCTGGGCAGGTCAGATTATAAAAAGAAATGATTATAATACAAGCTTCTTTATAAATCACAGATTTCTCTTCCAAGGCATATTTTATCAGCTGATTCTGTCATAACCTGCAGTTATCTTTCTGCTTTTTTTCTTTCTAAAACACACATCCATACACCCACACACGCACACATGCACACATGCATACAGTGGGTTATTCATTTGATTTCTTCTGTAATCTCTAAAAATGCTTTCCTTTTGCCTCTTTCTGTGGAGAAATGTGTCATTTTTCTGATTCTAAAATAGACATGGAATAGTTTTTTTTTAATCTCTAAAGCTTATGGAAAATGAAATCATGTGTTTTAAATCCCTTAACATTCTAGTTTTCCATTCTTTTCTTTTGTGCCAGGAATTATTTCCCCTTCTAGTCTTTCCTTCTTCCCTAAAACCTTTCTTAAAAATTCTTTCCAGACAAAATGAATGCACAGCGCTAAGTAGGAGTATTCATGTGGGCTGTATCATTATTTACCTCCCATATATCACCTAAATACATATACTTGTATATCCTAATTTATTGTGGAGTTAAGAAGGCAGGCTCATCAGAACAGTGGAAAAGATCATATTTTTATGTGCGTGTATATATATATATATATATAAATATAAAAATGTATGCTTATTGGTGAGAAAGGATGAGAAAGGTTTTTATAAGAGTTTAAGGAATGCACAACAGACTGAGTTAAGAAAGGCGGGAGCTGGAGGGCATCAGACTGAAAAATTGAACCAGGCTAGTGAGGTATGGATTGTCTGAAGGTCTTGAACCAAAAAGGACAGGGCAATGGCCCAAAGAACTGCCCAGAAAAGCAGTTCTGTTCAACAAGGGAGATGAGCTCTAGAGCCAACCAGACAGACCCCCTTTTCTTTAAAGACTCAGGATTAGAGAGAAATGGCTTCTTTGGGTACAAGCAGGATTCATTTTAGAAGAGGACCTAGACATAGCTAATATAGTGGAATTTGATGAACTCCGTGATTGTGCTGGTAGCATTATTTTGCTACCATATCCCATAAACGATTCACTTGTGAACATTCAGGGTTGGAAATTGGCTGTTTTCTGGCTTGCCTTCTATTTAATCCTAGGTGAAATTCAAGTGGATAAATAGGGGTTCTATGTAGTGTTACTTTAGCTGACAAGGCCCGTGTTGATCGGCAGGCACTTTTCTGAGCAAATAAATCCATTCACCAAAACTTCACAGTTAATGAGAGCTTTATCTTTCTTATTCCAGGCACATTAGGCACATAGATAGATATAGATAGATAGATAGATACATACATACATACATACATACATGATAGATAGATAGATAGATAGATAAATAGATAGATAGATGATAGATAGAAAGAAAGGACACCCACCAAAATGTATTTAAAGTAGCTCATACTCGACAGAGATTAACAGGCTATTTAAGTACTCTGAGATCATAATTGCTCTGAGGCACATAATCTGAGGTTATTAATCTATACCTCTATATCCTTTTAGGAAGTCATAGCAGAAAAAAAGAGGGGCAACAGAAAAAATTATTTGCTTCAACAATTTTTTATATTTTATAAAACCATATTTAAGGGCTGGCCCAGTGGCGCACTGCTACAGTGCGCCACTTGGGAGCGCGGTGGCGCTCCGGCTGAGGGTTCGGATCCCACATACAGACCGGCCGCTCACTGGCTGAGC
>NW_007732222.1:44333-60645 GCF_000696425.1 Galeopterus variegatus | reverse complement strand
ATTTAAAAATAACACCCACTTTGTCTTTCAGGTTCTCTTACACAAAGACCCATGGGGAAAATTTCCATTTGAGCTTCGCCTGAATTAAAAATAAAATACACACGGAGCAGGCGCCACGCATTTGTCCTCCCCACCCCGGTTTATGTGCTCAGAATCCTTAGAAAGAGATTCAGTGTCTGTGTGGAGAGCAGTTTCCCTCAGGAAGTCAGGAACTTCAGTTTTCCTTCAGTCTCTGTATGGTTTCTATTATATCGTGATCCCAAATTGCCACATTTTCCGTTATAGTCACTCGTATATATATATATATATATCTTCTTAAATCCTTTCAGAAATAGCCCATAAGCAACATGAAGGTAAAAACCATGATCTCCGAATTCCCTAACATAGCACCTAGTACAAAGAGGGGCTCAATAAATATTTACTGAATAAATTAATAAAAGATAGCAACATATATATTACATGGAATCTGTAGCCAGGTTCCTCACACTGTGCTAAAAGCTTCTTATGCTCAAATTTGTTGAGTGTACTTAATGTTTTCTGTGGTTCTCTGTGGAGGAGTCGTCCTGGGGAAGGGGCATGAACTCAAGGGGGCAGGTTTGAGTTTTGGACACTGGTTGTTTTTTTTTTTTTTTGAAAGATCCCCCTCCCCCACCAACACACACGCAGACCTTTCTTTATCCCACAGAGGGGAGCAATGGACAGACACTGCAACATGAATTTGGGACATGGGGCAGGGCTGTATTTGGAAGGATGTTTGCATTTTATCTCAGTAAGTAATTTGTCTCTCTCTATAGCATTGAACACACTGACCCCTGTGTGGATGGGTCCCGTACAGGGCCTGAGAGAAGTCAGGGTCAGGCCGCTCTGGGCCTGCTGCTACAGCAGCAGAAGGCTTTGTCAAAGACGAGGCTATTTCTCAATCTGGTGGTTTTTTCCTTTTTTTTTTCCTAGTTCAGAATTTAGTTTAATGTACTTAAATAAAGAATCTGAAAGTGTGTCTTTTATCTACTTTGCTGAAATTCTGATTTAAAAGGTGCATATGAAAACTCATGGATTAGGAGCATTAAATAAATGATCCAGAAACACCAGTATAAACTTATACAAAAGACAATGATACATCATTCCTAGTTCAGAATCTAGTTAGATTCACAGAAATTAAAAAATTGTTTTTACTATCCTTTTGTAACACATAAACCCTAGGTCTTAACAGTGTATGATTATCAAATAAGTTTTCATTTCTTTTTATGAAAATTTTTTTGACCTCTTTTTTCTAAAACAAAGTCCACCAATCACCTAAATGCTAGAAATCGACCCCCCTCAAAGGTGTCCCCCAGCTGTTTCTAGGAATCCCCGTGGTGCCATCTCCTACACGTTCGGCCTCAGGTCTCTCTGGTTCTTCCTGCTCTACTTGCATTACCATCTCAGCCACAGCTGGCTCTTGAGATTTTGCTGCTTTACTGAGCTACGCCACAGTCTGATGCCTCCCACTCCCCCCAGCCCACCACCTGCCCCCTCCTTCCCAGACCTTTTCGTAAAGGGCTGTAGAATAAATACTTTAGACTTTGTGGGCCACGTAGTCTCTGTGGCAACCACTTAACTCTGCTGTTGTGGTGCAAAAGCAGTCACAGACAATATGTAAATAATTGACTGTAGCTGTGTTTCCATAAAACTTTATTTACAGAAGTAGGCTACGGGCCAGATTTGGGCCAGGAGTTTGAGGACTGCTGCTCTAAATGAAGATAATCCCTCACAAGAGCTGGAAGTGCACCCTGATGAGAGCCTTAACATCAGTGCCAGCTCTCCTTCACGGCCGAGCTTCAGGACATCTCAGGGGGATCTAAGAGCAGGTATAAATTAGCCTAGAATATGTTTTATACCCTGTTTCCCTCCTCTCACTCTTTGTTGTTGTTTTTATTATATTACATAAGTAACAGATACTAAGTCCAGAAAGATCACAAAGTATAGTTGAACAGAAAGAAAAATAATAGAACATCCTCAATCCCACTTCTCGGAAAAATTATTTTGTTTTATATCATTTCACATATTTTACTATGTGGAGAAAATAGTATATATTTGTAAATACACAATTTTATTTATAAGGGTTGGATTATACTACATGTATATATATATATATATATATATGTATATGCCTCTGTGTGTGTGTGTGTGTGTGGTAACCCATTTAGTAGACTCACGATGAGTTTCATTACTTACTTGACCAATCATGTGGAAGTGGATTTTTCTAGATATTCTACTATTGTCAAGAATAAGTGAAAGATCATACCCTTTATTTGTTACAATGGAATATAGAGATAAAAGTGAATTAATATGCCCTCTCACGATCTTAGATTTTAATTTTAATAGAAAGCAACTTGTAGTCTTCATGGTATGTTTTATTTTTGAGTCATTTTAAAGGGCATTGTTTAAATATATATATATATATATTTTTTGTCTTTTTCCATGTCCGGCAACGGATCGCAACCCTCAGTGTTGCCCCCGTACTGGACCGGGGACCGGCAACGGGATTGCAACCCTCGGTGTTGCCCCCGCGCCTCGCTCAGCCAGTGAGCGGGAACCGGTCCGTATGTGGGATCCGAACCCTCGGGCGGGAGCACCGCCGCGCTTCCCAAGCGGCGCACTATCCAGTGCACCACCGGGCCGGCCCTGGTAAATATATTTTTAAACTGTTTTGAATATTCCCCTATCACCAAATCATTTCTGGGTGTCAGAATTGTACTTTTGAAAGCAATGACCTAACTTCAGTTGTCAATTCCCTTTCAATATATCCCCAAATTTGTGAGCAGATGCCAAGATCCTTTAAAAATCTTGACTGTATTGGCTGTTTGGTGCAAATCTAAATCTTGGCTTTTTAATATTTAAAAAAATTTTTTGTAATATACTTCTTAAATCTGCTCTCAGAATCTAAATATGGAGAATGTCCTTAATGATATCTATTTAAAAATCAAGGGAATGGAGATGCCTCAGCTGGCAGAAAATGAGCAGAAAAGAGCCTCCAGAAGCCTCTTTCATTTAATCACAGTCAGCTTTCCTTCTAGGGGTTCCAGATTATCAGTGGGGCAACTTTTACTTTTTATTTTTTAGTTTGAACAAGCAGGTGTTTCTTTCATGAGGCCCATATGTTCCTTCACTAGCTTTATCCAAAGCACCTACAGGACAGCCTATGGCTTTGTGGCACGTAGCCAGTTTCCTTATGAGACTTCCTTTTTATTCCAAGGTGAGTTATGTAGAAAGTGAGTGTAATTGTGTATGTGCCTGTGTGTTTGTGTTCGCATGTGTGTGTGTGTTGAAGAGACAGAGCAAGAGAACAGCAGCATTTTCTCTGGGCTGGTGGAGCATCACTCCTGATGCCAGAAAACAGGAGCTATCAGTGAGGCCTAAGGTCCAAACTGACCCCACGCCAAGCTCCTGCTCGTCGGCATATTTCCCAGCAGGCTGCAACATGGCTGTGGCAGACCCTGGGAGCAGCTGTCTCTGCCTGGCAGACAGGCTGTAGTCCAACCAGGTGGATTTCTCAAGTTAAAAATAACAGTCATTTCGAAGTAAAAAGAGCATCATTCAAAGTTGACTGACCCTTGTTCAATCAGGATCACCAAGAGGATCCCAAAGGAGAGGGATGGGGTGGAGTGGGAGAAGCTTGTGCTGGTAGGAAAATAGAGAGGCTTCTGCCGTGACCATGGGGAAGTGGGAAATACCTGAAGGCCCACATAGAATGGCCAAGACGTGTGCTGGAAATGATTTTCAACGTACGCATAGCTTTGTGATCATCATAAAAGTCTGGGTTTCAAGGGAGGAAGCATCCTTAGGAAAGGAAAAAAGCTGCCTTACAGAACAAGTGACTGCTCTTACAGGGAGAGTAAATAACCGAGAGCAAAATGTTATGTGTGCTATTCACTTTTACAAGCTTGAAAACGGACTTGCCATCTTTACTTATCCTACACTCCCCGTTATTTCCATGCTAGCACGGAAGTGAAAATACAAGCCCATTTATCCTATATTTGCTAAAAATATGGGAATATCTCACCATCAAAATACACTGCTCCAAAAATTCTTAAAAGTTGAACAGTTAAGGGCCGGCCCGGTGGCGCACTGGAGAGTGCGCCGCTTGGGAGCGTGGTGGTGCTCCCACCGAGGGTTCGGATCCCACATACAGACCAGTTCCCGCTCACTGGCTGAGCGCGGTGCAGGCGCAACACCGAGGGTTGCGATCCCATTACCACTCAGTAAAAAAGACAAAAAAAGGAAAAAAAAAGTTGAACAGTTAATAAATATGAATTGGAGTGCACCACAAATATAAACATTGCAATAATTTGTAAGAGTAAAATCAGTGGCAGTGGTCCACCTGGGCCTGATTTAAAAAACAAACAACAAAAAAACACGTTTATTCAAATGAAGAAGGTGAGGAGGACCAAATAGCTACCTATGAATTATTTTGCATTTGGTAATCTTTCCAGTAACTTGCAGCCGAAAGTGTGGTTTGTGAATTAGCAGTATGGGTATTTTCTTGGAGCTTGTTAGAAATGCAGAATCTCTAGCTCTACCCCAGACCTACTGAATCAGAATTTATGGTTTAACAAGATCCTCAGGGGATTTGCACACACATTAAAATTTGAGACACTGTCCTGGTTCCATCAGGAAAACTTAATTTCTGTAGTTACACCTATTTTTATTTCAGGCAATACTGACTGCAATATTTACCCAGAGTTGCTGGGTAATGAAAATATTAGTCACTATCTCAACTGACATGGGGATTCTGAACTAAATTTAAAAACCTTCCTCAGTGTTTTGGCTGAAACTGACAACACTGGAAGAAGTTATAGGAACAATGGAAGCAAAGCAATATGTATTCATACATTTTGATCCATTGTAATTTTAATGTGTTTAGTCACATTAGACACTACTCTATTACTCTAGGACAATTATTTCAAGGAAATGGTGACATCATGAAGCATCCCCTTAAAGGTATTGATTAGCTGTCATAAAGTCAGCTCAGAATGATATTCAGTGCCCATTAAATTGACACCATATTTCTCTCATAAGATTGTATTAGCTAATCTTAAATTTAGTCTATTAGATAAAGAGACTATTTGATAACTTTACTTAGTCTATTAGATAAAATTGATAACTTAAATTTAGTCTATTAGATGAAATTAAAAATAAGAAGGTACAGCAATCTTCCTTGAAGGCAACAGTCTCTTCAAACACTGTTTACAAGTGACTCATACTTCACCTTTGGGATAAGTGGGCAGCGTGGGATTGTAGGCACCGAGGCACACAATGAAGCATGAAGCACAGGAGAATACAGTGGTGGGAGGAGCCGAGTGATTTCTGCCTCTGTAACCAGAGACCGCATCCTGCTATTGACTTACTCTTGGAACTTAACCTGACACCAATGGCACTGCTGTATGTAAAACAATGACAGGATATCTCTGGAAAAGGTATAAAAAGTCAGGGCTCTTGAGAGAACTATTCCACACACATTGTTCATAAACTCATGGAATCTTTACGTTCTGCCCCCCAAATAACAATACTTTAAAAATATCTAAGGAAGTTCCTTACTTATCAAATTCAATGGGCTTTTACTTTAAAAGAAAAAGAAAACAGTTTTAGTGGATAAAAGTTTTTAAATTTAAATGTTCTTGGAAAAAGCTTAATGAACTAATGCAGTGGTTCTGAAACTTTAGCGTGTGTCAGAACCATCTGCAAGGCTTGTTAGAGCATAAGATAAGGTCCTGCTCCAGATTTAGTAGGTCTGAAGCAGGGCCCAGAATTTGTATTTCTAACAAATTCGCAGACAATGGGGATGCTGCTAGTCCAGGGACTACACTTTGCAAATCACTGAACAACAGTAAGATATATTACTGATTACTCTCATTGCTATTTTATATTCATTAATTCTACGAATATTACTAAATGTTTTCTGTGTGCCCAAGACAATGCTAGTTGCTGGAGATGCAAAGTTGTATAGGTCATCCTTGCTCTCCAGGAGGTCACAATCAAATGGGATCACACAATCCCATGGAGAAGTACTTACTCCCCTAGGCATAAAATTAGAGACAGATGCCCTGCCTTGCCCTCAGTACTGGGGTTAAGACTGATGTCTCCCATTCTCTGTGCCTCCACTTTCCTCTGCCCTCAGTAGGTCTCTGAATGGTACAGAGAGGGGACAAACATTATTTTAACAGTCTCGATTCCTTCCCTGCCCATCAGATAGCATCTGACATCAGATAGCATCTCCGGACTCCACATCCAGTGTGGACTAGCATTCTCAAGTTGCTCTCTGAGTCTCATTTGCTCTTTGTCATTTACAAGATCCATGAACTAGTGGGTTGTTTTCTCGCAGACTGAAGCTTGAGTCAGCCCCAAGCATCACAGGTACCAGACCGAGGTTTCCAGTTTGGTTCCTCCTCTCCTGATTTGCTCTTGCAAATCTCGGCCTCACAGACTAAATCCAAGAAGTGGTTCAGAAAATTCAAGAAGTGGTTTTGGCCCTGCTGCCTGTGAAATAATGTCTCTGACCATCTGCCCACATAACACTTGCCTTTCCCAGTTTCCACTGTCTTGACTGAGACCTTGCTGCATACCTAATGACACCCCAGTGTTGACTGTTACCCATAACTTGAATGAGTTGCCAGGCTCCTTTTGGCAAAGCTTTTCCCATAAATTGTGCCTCTATTGCAGTTCTTGTAATTGGGGATCTGGTGACAGTGTGTGGCCGCCTCTGCTGTTTCTATCTTTCTGTGATATTTAAGTCCATTTTTATTTCAGTCACGAGCCATAACAGGTCACACAGCAGGTATGATCATACAAAAAGCTCCTTGGAGCTTTGAGCCATAACATTCCACACAACCTCTCTTCACTGAGCTAACTCCCCAGCCTCGAGGTATCAGTTTGGAGGTCACTTATTCCCAGAAATCTTTCCTTAGTCTGTGTTAGGTGTCACTACTATGTGTTCACATAGTGCATAATACTATCCCTATTTTAACATTTACCATACTTACTATAATTCTTTATTTGTGTCTCTACCTCACTAGACTGAAAACATCATGTTGTAACACTTATAACATCAAAGAAAGAAAGTCTGAATTAATTTGACAACTACTAGATTCCAAGCACTGTGTGTGTGTGTGTGTGTGTGTGTATGTGTGTATAATGGGAATAATGTGAATCATGTCAATTTTTTTTTAAGATGGCAATACAGAGTCCCTCATCTGTCGAAGTCTGAATTAATTTGACAACTACTAGATTCCAAGCACTGTGTGTGTGTGTGTGTGTGTGTATGTGTGTATAATGGGAATAATGTGAATCATGTCAATTTTTTTTTAAGATGGTAATACAGAGTCCCTCATCTGTCATATCCACCATCTTCAGCATTCTTATGGCCACCCTGACATCAACATCTAGCTGGTGAATGGGGAACAGGGGTTGAAGAGGGTGTACTGATACTTAATCATCTAGGCCAGGAAGGGATGCGTGTAACTTACAATCATTGATTGTAACGATGCAATTACTTCCACCTCACTGACAATAACTATTCAAGTGGTCCACCTGGACATAAGAGGACTAGGAAGTCATCTCCCATGACATTTCTACAGTATGAAAGGGTAGCATAAATCTTTGGCAGGCCATGAATCATCTCTTCCATGGTCTAACCCTCTGATATCCAAGCACGGCTTTCACAGAAAATACGCTCACCACCCCAAGAAAAACAAACCAAAGTTCATCCAGTTACTGTTGTTAGCTCCAAGTCCAGGATTTCTAAATGATGTGCTCAGTCCTCCATCAACAGTGGGCGGCTTCATTTACTCTGGCAACTTATGAACAAAATAGCTCCATTATGCAGATGAAGAAACAGAGACTTAGATCAAGTAATATGCTTAGGTCCTGGGTGGCAGAGTTAAGATTCATCCCCTGGTCACTGTAACTCTGAACCCACGCTCATTCCCCTTCCCCTCCCCCTCCTTGCCAGGATTGCCAGTATCAATGTAGGCAGTTCCTCTGCAGTTGGCTTCCTACTGTGGATAAACTACTTTTCACTCAGCAAATTTTTGTATCTGCACCATCTCTTTCAAGAAGAGTGAGATGTCTACTGAAAACAGTTGAAATGAAAAATTCACCTGAGGACATTTATTTAAGTGATAACTGGTAGAGGAGAGTGACAGAGCTGAGACCATGGTATAGGCAAACTTGGGAGACCTCTCTCCAAGGCCAAGCCATTTCTGAAAGCAAAGAGGAAATATGTGGCATCCACCAACCCAGCCCTAAAATAAAATGCCTTCTGGATAAAGTTTACAAACACGGCCCTGGACACTGGACTAGAAAGACTAAATTGGCCTGAAAGATTACTTGGTTAATTATGACCATCCCATTGAGAATCACCCATGTATTCTACAGAAAAATGTTTCTGCCAAACATAACTAGTCATTGATGGCTTTCATCTGGAGTAATATGCTTAATCTTTATAACATATTTCATATGGGCCCGATTTTGTCTTGTAAATGTAGTTGTCCTTAATTCACCTTAATGTAGCATAGGATTAATTTTTAAGGAAATATGAAGCATGTCAAATATTATTTCTATTTTAACTGTAGGTTTTTATTGATTTTATTTATTCAGGGAAAAATAATTTTTTATTTTATGTAATTTTATTCGATTAAAATATTTTTTAAATTATTTAATAAAAAGTTTTCAGCATGTATTGTAAAGTTCTCCTAAAACTCTCCATAAAAAGTATTGTATCTATTTTAATATGCAGAGTTAGCTGGGATACAAATAATTGGATTTATCATGGAGCTAAATTTGACCTTCAAGTTTACAAATTTTAGGCTTCCTCAGAAGCTAACAATGAGAAAGAGATATGAACTGGTGATAAACCTGTCTCAGAAACCTCCTGCATGTGACCAAGTAGAAAATTAGCTCCTGTGTACCTTGTATGATGTGACCCATGAGAGGACAGATACTGATCGCCTAAGCTGAAGTCATATACTTAGGAAAGACAGGCTTTAGTTCTGAGGTCGAAAACTCAAACTTACTTTTAGTTGACATTTTCTTGACCTCCATTTCTAATTTTAAAAAAGCTATATTCCAAAGTATTGCTGCCCTTACTCCCAATAGATATGATTGTGCCCATAATCCCAGTTAAGGTATGTAAATTTTTGCAGGGGCAGGATAAAAACATGTTACCCACATGGCTGTCATTTATCTGGGCCAGGTGGGATAGATGGAGCAAGCTGAAGGCAGAATTGTGAAGGAAATAATACTACTCTACGGTGAGTCTGGATGTTCTTTTTCATTCTTTTCTTCCTTTGTGGCATCGCATTCCTAGCATACCAGTGTCTGGGGTTTCTGTCTCTTCCCTAATTATACACTGACCTGAATGGATCCTTTATTTCCCATGACCAGACCACAGACATCCCACCCACAGCCTTGCTTACCCCAGCCTCAGGATCTGTAGTGACAGAGAAGCATCCAATCATTTTGGATGTTGTTCTAGAGTTAATTAAATCCTCATTCCTTTCCAGAAACTGGGTCTTGTCCCTAGTGCACTAACTGTCTGCTTTGCTTTCTTTCCCACATAGCTTGACTATGTTAATTGTAATTATAAATTAATGCATTGCTTTTCTGGTTTATCATATTTCATTATTTCTAACACATGTTGTTTTATTTAACATCTCTTACCTTTGAAAATCTTTTAACATGTGCCTTATAATCAATGGCCTCTTTAGGCCAGGTGGCATTTGTGACATGGTTACCATTACTCACACTTATCGCTAGTGTCATGACTATACAATAGCAACCCATTATTGTTTCATTCAACAGATTATTTAGAACCACTTAAAAATGAAGTATGAGTTCTAACTCTTGTTTAAACACCTTTAGCTAGCACTTCCTAGTAAGCTCATGAAAGGACCAACATCAAAATTTGAAGAAAGAGTGCCAGCAGGTTAGAAGAAAATGCCAAAGATGAGATTGAAGTATTTAAGACAAGCTTCATCACCAACACCCTTCATATCATAGAGCAGTGGCTCAAACTTAAGCTTGTGTCAGAATCACCCATAGGGTTTGTGAAACACAGATTGCTGGACTCCAACTCAGAGCTTCTGGTTCAGTAGAGATCTGATGTTGGCCCCAACAATGGGCATTTCTAACAAGATTCCAGATGATGCTGATGCTGCTGGTCCAGGGATCACATTTTCAGAGCCATTGTCCTAGAGATTGATTCAAAATAAAAATGTCTCTCCATCTGCTAGCTCTTAGGGCACATGAAGACAGGTTGGCACTGAGTCAGCTTTCAGAGTCAGCTCTCTGGAACTCTCAAGCAGTTTTTCATTTCCTGGGCCACAAACATGTCTCTCCAATGTCCTCTACGGACTTCCTTCATGCACCTCCCTGCCGCCCCCAGCCTGTTGCCATTTTCTCCAATATCTCCTAGCAGAAGCGCTTGCCCTGCAGATATCTGTCAAATCCTTAGTGGTATTTGCTCCTTTTTGTTTCTCTTTCCACAGTGGTTATTCACAATTCTTGGTGTGAATGGGTTACAGAGAAGAGGGACATCTGGAAGGGTGGGTGATTTGGCCTTTGGGATTCATTTGAGAGGGTTCAGTGAGCTGGAGAGAGGATTTAGTGCAAAAACCTACAATAGTAAACAATATTTTATATTTTTATACTGCATGGCCTTCCCTAATCTTAATTTTTATGTTGGGATTTCCTCCCCTAGAATTGAGGAACTGGAAGGAACTCTGTCCAAATCTATGTCTTCCAAATAGTTAATTCCCACATGTTCCAAAGTGAAGCATGTAACAAGTAAAAATTATAGTATCACAAATCAGATATTCGCAAATAAGGATTTTGCTATATTTTGCACCTGATGTGCTTCCCTTGACTCTTGAGCCTATCATCTGAGACCCCCATCTGCTTGGAGCAAGCAGGGCATGCTCTCCCATTTCAGTGAATTCAGTGTGATCCAAAAGTATTCCAGTCAAAATTAGACATTATGCCCATAGGCACCGTTCAGTGCAAAGCTGCTTCCTCTCGGTGGCAGGGTGTCCTTGCACACCTGCACACACCTACAGGAAGGAGCTTTCAGAGGAGGGGCAAGGCCAAAGCTCAGCCCTCTCCCAGGGCTCTGGTGATGCCCAGCTGCTAAGGCCTTGATGGTTGCTCCTTTTACTGTGAATGGAACCCACTGCTGATTCTATCATGAGGCAAATTGGATATTCTCAGGACTTTGGGTTGGGCCTCCTCAGTAACTAATTGGAGATGATAATCCTGATAAGGAATGATTAGGCTTTTTTCACCTCCCAACTCTCTCCATCTGCCAGTTAGTGAGCTTTCTAGCCACCATAGCTCTATTAATCAGATCTCCTTCCTTTCTGTTAGGTTTTTGATTGACAACAGATAAATCCATGTTCCCCGCTCACACCTGTTCCCTACTCTATGGCCATAGGAAACTTGGGAATTCCTACCTTGCATGCATAAGGCAGTCTTTGCTTACATCCACCTTGATCTGTCACTGACTTCTTTCTTTTGTTCTTTCCTATTGTGCAGTTGTGTTACCTGGATCTGGAGTTCTGCTAAACAGCAAACACCAGGATGGAAGCAGTCATATATTCAAAATTACCCATACACTTGAGAGGAAATCCATGCCCTGTCATCATTATCGAAATTACCCAGCAAGATGCCATGCACGTCATTCTTCATCTTCTTAGGTTTCCAACTTTCATTTCCTCCAACTTCCCAGACAAGTGTACATGACCATGGAGTAGGGAGTGGGAGATACTGGCAGTGTTCCACTGGGAGAATTAAAGTCATTTCCCTGATTTCTCTTCTGCTTGGGGGCCTGGGGTAGGGTGTCTGGCTACCAGGAAAAAATGCTTCATTGAATTTCAGAAGTTAAACAATGTAAACATATTTGTTCTCTTCTGTACTTTGTCTCTCTGCTTATGAGTGGAAGGGGCCAGCAAGTAGCCTGAAGAAGCAAGAAGGGGACATTCATTTACTGATAGTGCATATCTTTTTTTATATACTTCACTTACTGGTGAGCATGAGTTTGCAGGAAACACACTTTTCAACTGAGGGTTCCAATTTACAACCTGAATGGTTCTTAACCTTCCTTTGAGCCAAAGTGAGTTAATTAACATAACTCACTAGACCAATATTCATGGAGCACTCCCCAAATCCTAGTAATATGTGAGGCACTTACTAGATAATAAATACATGGACGCATATGGTAGGAGCAACGCGGTTGGGCAGAGGTTCAAGAAATATTTCTTAGAGGAATCTGAGTGTCAAAAAGTGAAGACCATTTGGCCAGTATGTCAAGAGGCCACATGGAGTGATACTTTTGTATGACCCAAAATGTCCTGCATAATAAATATCCTATTTCAGTCAGTGCTTATGGATGTCTATGTGTATTTCTGTTTAGATGACAAGCACCTTGAGGGCAAAGTCTGATTGTTCATTGCCAATACCTCATAGCTCACCTGGAACACATCAGACACACTCTAAGAATCAGTAATTTGTTGGAGCATGATTATTATTAATAGAATGCTAAGCTAAGTAACATTCCAAAAATTATGAAACCTTGAGAATTATTTGACAGAAACAAAATGCAATCATTCTTTAACTACTGGTATAAAAATTGCTCTCTTATATTAACCACTCACAGTTGAAATTAAAATGGAATATCTCTCATAACAATATTAGAAGAAGAAAATTAATGGCTTTGCATTAATGAGCTTCCTGGTTTATTACTTAATAAATTACTTTTAGTTACAAGAAATATTTTAGAAGACCTTAACTGTTAGATACATATATTCTATGCATATTGATGTCATGTGAAATTATTTTGACTTCTTTTTACAAAATAATTTAAAGAATTATAAGGTTGAAAAATGCTGGCTCTGTGACCTGATATTTTTATGATTGTGTCATATACATCACAAATAAATCATGGCCATTGTATTGTTGCATCTTGTTAAATTGTATGAAGATTTAATTTAAGGCCAACGTTGATAACATTGTAGATAAATGAGCCATGTTCTTTGCATGGATGGTTTTATAGCAGAGCCTCATAGCAGTTAGTAAGTTAAAACTCTGTTAGAATCTCCAGTATAAATTTTCAAAGGTGTCTTGTTCTCTGGATTGAAATTTAGTAGCAAATTCTAAACCTAGAACTATCTTACTAGTTAAAAGAAATTATTTTACCCTGGTTAAAAGATGCAAAGTTACAAAGAAGTTAATGCAGCTATATTTCCTAGCATTCTTAAAAGATAATGTCTACTCATACAAGATAATAAATCAGCAAAGGCAACTCCGTGTATTACAAATATGAGTAAGAAATTCTGAAGTCTAGCCTGGGCTGTAGCAGCAATTTGACCCCTCCAGGCCTTTCTTTCTTACTTGTCAGTGAAATAAAGGGTTTGGATAGGAAGATATCTAAAACCTATCTCTCTCTTTCTATCTATCTATCTATCTATCTATCTATCTATCTATCTATCTATCTATCTATCTATCTATCTATCTATCATCTCCATCAAATAAATTTCTAGTAATAATAAACTAAACACAATCTGAAAAGAACACTTCACATTCTGTCTTTCCAACAACATGCCACATTTTCTTCAGCTCTGTTGTAGATAATAAGAATTCATTTCCTTCTTCAAGAAACCATCCTAGTATAGCTCATGTATTGTTTAAGAATCCTTACACAAGCACATCTGCCTTAAAAAAAGGAAGCATTTAAATTGGCAAAATATATAGCTTTGTAAATTAGTTACATTAGACTTGTAATAGACATATTATAAATAACAATTAATGTCTGTAGTACACGAGGATGTTATAATTTGGTGTAATTTAGATCCTGAAAGATTAATTTGCATAATAGACTATGACCACTTAAAAAAATGACAATAATGCCTAGCCCAAAGTACTTAATCATAAAAGGAGACATATTCACATGGGAGCTAATTTTCTATTTGGCTTCTTTCTGTAAATCAATATCCAAGGAAGCCTAAAGTTTCTTAAGCTAAAAACAAAATGAACTGCTTCAGGGAATGAGATTCCACACCTAACCAATGTTCACCGGCTACAAGACAGGAAAATCTTTATTGTTTATTACAACATACAAAGACCACATTTAGTGCTTAATTGTTAAGTAGTGTTGTGTAAGTACTAATATGAATGGACTTGGACTTAAAAAAAAAAAAGGACTTAAATAATATGACCAGGGCATGTATTTAGCACCTATATTGCATATACATATATCTCAAAGATGTAATTGCACTTGATGAATAGAGAGTGAATCTTTCAAGTGTGGCTGATTAGGAGACAATTAAAAATCTCTCTCAGGCTGTGATAGTTTAAGCCAATTTTCTTTGATTTTGCCAACTGTGGGCAAGCAAACTGCTTATTGCCATTCTCTGACAGCCCATTTTTAAAATTAAATGACTGTTAAATTTCTCCTAAGTTTTATTTTTTGCCACTTTTTCTTTTGCTATTTCTTTCAGGTGTGATATTCAATTTAAGAATCTTTGCAGCTCTTCTGTGACCCCTCTCAGTATTCTCTACAACTGTCACTAGTTTGGCCAGCGTATGTCAGTAAAGTTCTGATCTTGCCCAAGATACTGGCTAGACTACCTCATGATCTTTTGCTTGATACATGCAATGCCATGCTTGCTTTTTACACACAGACAGGGCTTCATTGCAGACCTGAAGCAGGTTTGTCACCCGTCATGTTCTACTCTCTCATCTGACCCATGTTTTGTCAAACCTTTGCCTATTTGAACTTCTGCAAAGGCTCTTTCCATGAGTGTGTGATGTAGCAGTTATCCTGTGTAAACCTCTGTAGGGTTAAGTGACTATGCCAATTGTAGGGCTAGGGGTTCACAGACCCTACAGAACAGTTGTACAGAGTGGGTCACAAACCCCTCACCTGCAAGTCCGTGAGCTAGGTAATAGGAAAAGATCCTGGGAGCTGTGGGTAAAAAATGAATAGGCTTTATTCAGATGCAAGCTCAGGTAGCTAGCAGCAGCCGCCCTAGTAGCCTCCCGGGGCATCCTGAGGACACTGTGGATCAGAGCCATTAGTTCTTTATATTTAAGTCTGATAACCCAAGATACCTCAGTGCACATACACAATTACATTAGACAAGTACCAAGAAACACCTGGGCACACGTGCTTAGTTACATATTTACATCAAATGCTCGGCAAGATTCCAAACATCTGAGGGATCCTGGCCATTTACTTTTCATTTTCCCTGCAACCTCGTTTTGTAATTCTTGTTTCCAAGGTCACTTTAGTTCCATATTTATCTTCTGAGATGCTAAGCATGCTCATTAAGGGCAGCATTCTTAGCAAAGTTACTCACCTGTGAGTGTTCACTCAGACCACTCCCTGATTAAAACATGGAAGAGCACCAAGCACAGAGCTGAGCACTGTGTGATAGCATGATCTCAATGTGCTCCAATTTGACATTAATTTACTCATAGATATTTTATAGGATCGAATTCTAAAACTAGTTATATATCCAACAAATGATGGTGGTGTTTCTAGTTTGATATAGATACCAATGCCACGTGAAGCTAAATTAAAAGCTTTGCAGTTGGGAAGATAGATTAGGTCTCTGATTTCCCATAACTCTCTCCAGGCTGTCATAAGAGCAAATGTTCCTAACTAAAAAAAGACTTGATAGGAAAAGTGCATAGCTATATTAGAGGAGGGGATTGTTACTGATCCTCATTCCATGGCAAGTTGGCTTCACCATTCCCCCTTTTGCCTTTCTCCTAAGGGAGGATGAGCTTGTCATCTCGTTCTGGCCTCTTTCCTGAGCCCCTAACCACGGGTCTAGGTTCTGCCAGTAGGATGAATTATTGTACCTAAGAGGCAGGGACTCAGACTCCTTCCTCCCTTCTCCCTGGTGCTCCTGTGTTCACATGGGAGTAGACCTAGTAAGGTCTTCAAAGCAATTCCAGTTGGTCTTTTGTTTCCTCTCTTTTTCTTCCCTAACCTTCACCTTTAAACTTGGACCTTATACCTTCTGCCTTCAAAGATGGCCAGCAGACACATCTTGTCCTCTCTGATTCTGCAAGCATACCTAAGCTCGCTGGTTCTAAGATTTATATTAAAAGGGGAAATAAGAGGACTCCTTTTAGAGTCAAGCAAAATTTATACAAGTATACTTCAGAAAGTTCATGGGAAAACAGAATTAAAAGGTAATAGAGAAGCAGGAGCCAAGGACACTCCCCTCCACCCAGAAGCGGGCAAGAAGCAGAGCACGCCCAGGGTCCTGGGCAG
>NW_007732222.1:38644-43681 GCF_000696425.1 Galeopterus variegatus | reverse complement strand
ATGAAAACCCAAGAAAATATGACATCACCAAAAGACTAGAGTTATTCTCAAATACCAGACTGTATAGAGAAGGAAACCCTTGAAATAACTGAAAAAGAATTCCAGGTAACAATCTTAAGGAAACCCACTGAGATACAAGAAGACTCAGTTAGACAATGTAATGAAACAAGAAAAAAAATCCATGATATGAAGGAGGAAATTTACAAAGAAATTAATAGCTTAAAAAAGAATTTTGCAGAACTCATGCTATAGAGAAGGAAACCCTTGAAATAACTGAAAAAGAATTCCAGGTAACAATCTTAAGGAAACTCATTGAGATACAAGAAGACTCAGTTAGACAATGTAATGAAACAAGAAAAAAAAATCCATCATATGAAGGAGGAAATTTACAAAGAAATTAATAGCTTAAAAAAGAATTTTGCAGAACTCATGGAACTGAAGGATTCACTCAATGAAATAAAAAACACAACTGATAGCTTAAGCAACAGGTTAGAAGAAGCAGAAGAAAACATTTCTGATCATGAAGATAGTCTTTTTGAAATTACCTAGGCAGACAAAGAAAAGGAAAAAAGTATTTTACAAAAATGAAGAAAATCT
Organism: Galeopterus variegatus; assembly: GCF_000696425.1. Lineage (NCBI taxonomy): Eukaryota > Metazoa > Chordata > Mammalia > Dermoptera > Cynocephalidae > Galeopterus > Galeopterus variegatus. The sequence goes on along the minus strand of NW_007732222.1, from coordinate 43,084 downwards.
AGGAGAGAGAGCAGACAACCTTAAGCACACAAACATTTGAATCATGGGTGTTTCAGAAGGGAAGGAGAAAGGAAAAGGCACGGAAAACCTATTCAACAAAATAATAATGGAAAACTTCCCATGTATAGGGAGAGACATGGACATTCAGATCCAGGAGGCTCAAAGACCCCCAAACAGATCCAAACTAAAAAGATCCTCTCCAAGGCACATTATAGTCAAACTGGTAAAGCTCAGACAAAGAAAGAACCTTAAAAGCAGCAAAAGAAAAGCATCAAGTCACCTATAAGGAAGCCCCTACCAGACTTATAGCAGATTTCTTAACAGATACTCTAAGGACCAGAAGAAAAGGGGAGGGTGTATTCAAAATACTAAGAGAAAAAACTGCCAGCCAAGAATACTGTACCCAGTAAGGCTATCCTTCAGAAATGAGGGAGAGATAGTGTATTTCCCCTACAAACAAAAACTGCAGGAGTTCATGACCACACAACCAGCCCTGCAAGAAATCCTCAAGGGAGTCTTGCATCTAGAACACGAAAAACAATAATCACTACCACAAATACACAAGAAAGAACAAAACCCACTGGTAGAACAGAAATGCAAATGAGAAAGAGAAAGAAACTAAATCTTACCACCACGAAACACCAAAATGTCAATGTAATAACACCCCTGATCTTTACTTCCGATTTTAGTAATTTCGGTCTTCTCTCTTTTTTTCTTTATCAATCCAGATAAAGGTTTGCAAATTTTGTTAATCTTTTTAAAGAATCAACTTTTAGTTTTGTTGATTTTTAATTCCTTATTTCATATATTTCTGTTGTAATCTCTGCTATTTCTTATATTTGCTTTTGGTTTAGCTTGCTCTTCTTTTTCTATTTTCTTAAGGTAGAAGTTTACATTACTGATCTGAGATTCTTCCTACTTTTAATTTAGGTGTTTAGAAGTATAAATCGTCCTCTGAGCATGGCATGAGCCCTGCATCCAATAAATTTTGATATGCTGCACTTTGATTTTATCTCAAAGTACTCTCTAATTTCCCTGTGATTTTTCTTTTTACCCATTGTTTATCTAGGAAAGTGTTTAATTTCCACACATTTTTAAATTTTCTAATTTTCCTTCTGTTATTGTGGTCAGAGAACATATTTTTTATGATCTTAATCTTTTTAAATGTATTAAGACTTGTTTTATGGCCAAAAATAAAACTTTATGAATAAAAAAAAAAATTTAAATGCAGATGACAAAGGAGTAACATTCCTGGCTCTGAAGTATTCAAAACCTAGGATTCCAGGCAAAAAGAAAACATTGGGAAATATATATGATGAGACAGTATCTATTTTAACCTTTACTGAAACTAGATAAAAGGTATTTGGTCTACGGGAGAGGGAGTCAATGAGGAGTTGTGAAATTGGCAGCATCCTCTACTGATCCACTGCCTTGAGCCAAGACCCTGGGGAAGGCAATGGAACTCCCAGGTGGGTTTGAGGATCTGAAGCAGAGAGGGCTAACCATGGAACCATCAGTTCTTCAGTTCCTGTCCTTGTGCTGGAGAAGAGAAAATGTCTGTTTCATGAACTTGGGCCTGATTCGGCCTGATAAAATCTCCCAATGATGGGCAGAATGTTTCTTGCAAAACTGAGAGCAATGCAGAGCTAAAACAGAGAGATGGAAGACCAGAAGAGACCTCAAGTGGGAGTGACCTGTAGACAGAGCCCAAGCTGGAAAGAGAACGATTGAGACCAGACACATGACAGTGGCATTTGAGTGCTGGTTCACACTGACCTGCAGGAGCTGATTGTGTGCATCTTTTCAAATTCTGCACCTTCAAATTGACCTTCACAGGAGTATTTACACTATGGAAATTGGCAAATACTGCTGAATGGGTGCTTTTTTGTTTGTTTGTTTCCAGAGTTGGTTTATCAGCACCCCACTGCTTGTATCTCTACCCACTGTTGCCTCAACATTATGCAAAACCTTAAGAAATTAAATTAATTTTCTACCATCCAGGGATATGCTAGCTCAAAATAGGAATTAACTCATTATCATAAAATTATTATATCACACTTCATGCACACCTGAGATTGTGGATTGAGATCCATACTACATATATCTAGCAAGCTAGCTGTCACAAAAATTAATTTTTAGAAATGCTGTAATAAAATAACCAAACACTTTTAACAAGTCATAAAACTTACACTGGTTGTTACTTTCTTCGAAGAAAGGAATTACCCAGCATTTGTCATGGCACCAGAAATACATATACCTAATGCCTAATCTCTTTAATATGATAATATACCAGCAGTCATAATTATTGCTGGCTGTATGCCTTTGGAAATTGCTTAATTAGAATTTTTTATTTACTCTCCTTCTTTTGAAAACCTCCTTTCTTTTCTTTTTAATTCTTTCATCATTGTTCCTTGTCTCTATTTCCTGATGGGTGAAGGTAAACAAGATTGGGTCAGCCCACAAGGAAACTGTGGATTGTAGAAAACACTCTAATAATTCCATGGATCATTTTCCTGTTGTGATATATTAATGTATCTAATATTTCTTGGTGCCATTAGAGAATTTCCATTTCAACGATCATAAAATGTCACCTCTACCAAATCTTAGCCTTTCTGATACTGCATGTTCAATATGCAGAGCCAGATTAACACCATTCTGCCTTAACATTTTGCAATCCCTTAATAATCAGTGTTACTTGTTGACAGACCTGGATCTAAGTTTTATATTTTATATGCAAGTTTTCATATTATTTTATTGTAATAATGGGCAGGTTGATATAGTACTTCCACTTCTGTTATCATCCTGAGATATATAATAGGAGTTTAAAATATTTTCATAATTCTTAGACTAAAGGCCTATTCAGACTAACATTTTTTTAACAGAGAGAGAGCTATTGTAAGAATTTATTAATCATTGTGAATTTTATACAGAGAAATAACTATTTTTCTAAAGTTTTTAATTAGTATTGTCTGTGATGAAAGTAATGTTTCCATGGCATTTTCTTCTAAAATGTTTATGAAGAAAAAAGTAGAAGAAAGAAGAAAGCTCTAGAGAATTATTCAAAGCAACTGAAGGGACTTAATTACAGTAGAATAAGTTACTTATTTATTCAAAAACTGGCAAGAGATGATGATTACTAAGAAGATATTCTGTTAAACACAGAGGGTCAGAGATGAGCTGAAGTTCAAACTTAACCTAAAACCTGGTTAGGACATTTATCCTTCTCTTGCTTAAGGCAACTCAGCTGCACGAGTTCAGCCATCATGAAAAAATAATAATACATTTTTTAAAAAATGGATATAAAATGAACTACTTCAAGGCATGTCAGTTTTAGGTCCCTGGAGGTTAGGGTGTGGGTAGGAAAATGATAGGTTGTAGCATAAATTCTGAGACATCTTTTCAAATCACAGAAAACCATTGCTGTATATTATTTACAAACTTATCTGATAGACATTTCTATGCTACAAGGAAAAAACTACTTTCTGCTACAAGAATCACAAATAGATTAAACAGGTTCTGTCCAATGGCATTTATTCATTAGACTGATTTAAAAAGTCAGAAGTACCTCAGTGTTAACATGATTACAGCTATTCAATTTTTTTTTTCCTCCCTGAAATTCTACTCGATTGTATCACTGTGAAAGGTGTAGAAAGCAGGTAGAGTTGAGCACCTCTTCCTTTGTGTTATCTTATACTCAACTTTAAAGAGAACCTGCCATAATATATGGTATTTAGCTTTTCTTTCTCTTAGGAGCTTGTCTTTTCCTCTCATTCTGAATGCCATGAATGTAAGGGCACATTTTGTTCAATGTTGTATGACTGGTGTGCAGTAGAGTTCTAGTATATAGCAGGTATTCTCAACAAATAATCACATACAATGATTTAATTTGAATAACTAATTCTTACTTTTTCTTCCAAATGTTCATATCCTATTGTTATGTGGTGATTCTTAAAGACCCTTTTGACACTTTCATGTGATTAAACTCATTCCTTTCTTTCCACTATGAAGAAATCCTTGTGTAGCACCTTTGTTCATGAGTCATTCATTTAAGTACTCCGACCAGAAGAGAAGTTGCATAAATTAAAGAAATGGTTGTTCTTTCCCAACCCCCTTCCCCCTACTCAGTATTACCAGAATATCTGAAATATACAACAGCAATTTGAATAGAATTTCTGAACAAAAATTTAAGAATCAGAAAGAAAATGTAACAAGTGTCATTGGTAATTTCAGGGGGAAGCCAAAATCCCCAGTGCCCCTCAAATTTTATTTTGTACATTTTCTTCAATCTACCCACATGGCTGAGGGTGGGCTGGGAGGAGAACTGGGTCATCCTTCCTGGAACTCAAGATGTGGACCTTTCCCTAAACCTTTTCAGAGATAAAGAAGTTCTCATATCTGAAACATACTTCTACATGCTCCATGGATTATTCTGGTGTCTTC
>NW_007732222.1:36174-37811 GCF_000696425.1 Galeopterus variegatus | reverse complement strand
AAAGAAGTTCTCATATCTGAAACATACTTCTACATGCTCCATGGATTATTCTGGTGTCTTCCCCCTCATACTTCAACCCCTACTAATGAAGAAGAGGAAAAAATTGCAGTTTCTTTGATCCATTTGATATTATTTTTGCTCTTCTGCTCTAATAGCCACGTTGTTCCTCCTTTTTCTCCTACAATCTCCTTGGCTACTCGCTCCTTCTCTGACTTTCCTTTGATGGTGAGGCCTCCTTCACTCGCCTTGGGTCTTCTCCTCTTGCTCAGCCTTTGATCAGCTGTTCCCTCTCTCTCTCCCCACAACCTTACCTGTGTACGTGGAGTCAGCCCTCTTGCTTTTGTATCTCTAGCCTTGACCGAATGAAGGCAGAAGCTTGTGTAGATGTTAAACGTCTGGAGCTGTACCGATGGTTATCGTCTGCTGCTATCTCCGGACTTGCCTTCTTCAACCACTTGTGCTGGATGTGCAGACGTCTTTCCTCTTCCCTGGGCCTCTCAGCTGGCCTTTTCTGAGAGGCTGTGTCTTGACCATCCAACACTGGCAGTCAAATTCATGGTGAGGCACCCATGTTCTCCTGACTGCTCTCCTGACCGCACCCCACCCTGCTATCATATATGCCCAGCTGTGCCCCGCTCTGCTGCAATGGCTGACACATTTGACTTTCCCACCCTACTGTAACAGCTAACAGACCTGGAACTTTTCCCGCCTAAACAGAAGTTATAACCATATAAAGTCACCCCTTTACCCTACTGTCAAAACTGGAAGTGTAAAAATATAAAAGAGACAGCCCTGCTGCATTCAGGGCTCAGCCTTTGTGACATGAGTCTGCTGAGCCATTGCCGGCATCAATAAACTCTGCTTCCTGCTGCAAGCCTCGGTGTCCTCCTTGAGAGTTCACTAGCTTGTGTATTCTAACACTTGTGACATACTCACACATATTTTACTGGGTTTAGACACTAACGTATTAGTGAATGAGGAAAGATCTATATATTTAGGATGAAGGCCACATGGGACACTACATCTTCATGGATCCTAGTGTGTGACAGTTGAGGACAAGGTCTAGACCCCAATACCATGACAAGGAGGAGAGAGGGAAATTGCGATCTTATTAAACACTGAAATAATTTAGGAAATGGTTAATTACCTAGAATTGATTAAATGGTTATGAATTAAAATGGGATTCAAGACAAACTAAATGTGATTACAAAAATTAAGAAAGTTAGATGTGTTATACTCTTGTGTTTTCTAGATCAATGTATTTATTCATTTTCATACCTACTCTCCTTGAAGTAGGTATGAAAATGAATTGCTCTGTTTTGCAATGATCTTCTTACATGTCTGTTTCTCTTACCAGACTGTAAACTTGTACACATTAGAGAGAAAAGGGTATTCATCTTTGTATTCCCAAAACCTTTGGCACACTGGAGATGATGAGTGATTGCTTCTGTGCTAGTCTGATTGCGAAAGTGGCCCCAATGACTCTCCATGCTGTCATCATGCCCCTTGCTCTGTAACTGTATAGCTCCTCCCATTAAGAGGTGAAGTCTGTTTTTCACCCTTTGAATCTGGGCTGGCCTATCCATCTGCTCAATAGGGTGCCTTCTGGGCTGGCCCGGTGGCACACTGCTACAGTG
>NW_007732222.1:33649-34828 GCF_000696425.1 Galeopterus variegatus | reverse complement strand
CTTTTTAGATGTGTGACCTTAGACAAGTCACTTACCCATGGCTTTAGTTTCCTCTTTTCCAGAACAGAGATAACGATCCTACCTTGGCAGTCTCACAGGATAATCATATTACAGAAAATATTTGGAGAAGTGTTTTGAGGCTATTACATGCACCCCACATTCTAAATGGAGAAACACAGCTGCTAGCCTCTTTGGGGAAGGGTAAGGGAGGCTGGGAGAATGAAGAAACGGGAGAAACGTAGGATGACTGATAATCCTGGAGACTTCTAGGGTCAAATGATAGCTGTGAACCTGTACGTACATGCTTCACTCTCTACTAGTGTTATCAAGTTTGGTGATGGATTTCTTTTCTTGACAAATTGTCATTGCAGGTTATTTCCAAGATGAAATTTCCACAAATGGAAAATCATTCTCCATTGCCTGAATGGCACTAAAGAAAGTTATTATTTCCCACCTGATTCCATAGAGCTTGCATTCAGATTTACCAGCAAGAGGGTTAATAAATACAGAACTGCAGCCAATAGCAATTGAAAAATGTTACCCCTCTATCTGGCTACAATGTGTCACCTTACATGTTGCATCCTCTGAATAATAAAACACAATTTACTGAATCAAAAAGTAAATCTGAAACCCATTTGTAGGTTCTCCATGACAGAAGACTGGTTTAAGTAGATTTTCTATTGGCTTTGAAATAAAAAGGAAGTGGTGAAAGAGAGAGAGGATAAAAAATGAACCTATGCTTGTAGATGGCTTTTTAATATTTATGTAAAAAGAACTAGTAATATAGTTATAATAGCCTTGTCTATTGACTTATAAAGTGACTTATCTATAAAAATATTTAAGTTCATTTTCAATCTATTTGAAGAAACTAATGGGTTATTCATATATGACCTTAAGTTCCCTCAACTGTGTGTAGCTAGATGCCTTTGCTCTCTGATTACTGAGTAAGAAGAGAAGAAGTTTAATAATAGTTATTTCCTCTCCATAACATTTTGGTGCAAATACAAGATCTGTTCAAAACAAAGAGTTGTGATTCTGTCTTCTAATCATTGTTTTAGAAATTCACACATTTTGGGCCGGCCCAGTGGCGCACTGCGCTAGTGCGCCGCTTGGGAGGTGTGGAGGCGCTCCCGCCGAGGGTTCGGATCCCACATGCAGACCAGTTCCCGCTCACTGGCT
>NW_007732222.1:30699-31816 GCF_000696425.1 Galeopterus variegatus | reverse complement strand
AATAGCAGTAGATATATATCATTATAAATAAATCTACGTATATCTGGTGGGTTTTTTTCAAAAAACTTTACTAACGAGCTATATTAGTCAGTTTTGGGTTGTTTTTATTTTAACAGAATGCCCCAAACTGGGTAATTTATAAAGAAATGAAATTTATTTCTTACAGTTTTAGAGGCTGAGGAGTCCAAGGCCCAGAGACACATCTGGTGAGGGCCTTCTCTGTGGGGGGTGGGGGGGTATTGTCTACAGAGTCCTGTGGCAACACAGGATATCACATGACAAGAGGCTGAGCAAGAGCCATTTCCACATGCCTTCTTCCTCTCCTTATAAAGTCTCCAGTNCTGAGGGTTGCGATCCGTTGCCGGACACGGAAAAAGACAAAAAAAAAAAAAAGAAATTCTCACATTTGATGTGGCATTTTTAATTTTAAAAATTACTATGAGAATCTCAATGGTCACATTTACTTTTTATCTTAGATGGCCAAGTGGTATTCATGAGAAGTCCACAACATGTCACTTCTGTTGGTGACAAGACAATGTCTGAAGTTAGATCTCTATGTAACTACAATGATGGCAACACTTTCATTCATTCATCTGTGATTGCATGCATGTATTCAAACATATTTATTACACACATAATGTTAGGCACAGTACTAAACATATTTTTATTAAGACATAATGTATTCTGCCTTGTCTTATATTTATATAAATTGGCTGGCCCACTCCATTGTAATGTCTCTTTCCTTTTTCTCTTCTCTTTGTCCTCCTTTTCATCTTTTATCTTCTACTTCATCATCATCATATCTTATCTTTTATTGATCTTTGTATCCTCTCAGTGCGTGGCACATAGTAGACAGTCAATAAAAGTTTTCTCAATTAATATTAATTTTAAAATAACATTATTTACTTGTTGTGTGAATGTCAAGTGCTATGTTACTTGCTGTAAATGCAATATTTAATCAAATTATCACAGTAAAACTACGAAATATATATATTATCATTCCCCACTTACAAATAAGAAATTCTAAGCTCAGAGAGTTTAAATAACTGGCTCAAAGCCACACAAGTGGTCAGATGAGAAAGCTTGGTTCAGACTTCACCAAGTGGTATACGAGATA
>NW_007732222.1:28440-29327 GCF_000696425.1 Galeopterus variegatus | reverse complement strand
CTGAGGAAATTTTCCTGTCTTTTGCAAGGTTAACATTTCTATATGTAATTCCAAAAGGTTAGGTTAAACCTGAGACTACAGGATTTGGAAAACTAGGCCCTGTGAAATACATTTGCTTTATAAATGTTGATATACTCCACATATAACCCATTAAAACATTAATCCATTAACCCATGAATGTATTAATACATTCATGAAGGCATAGTCCTCAGGATCTGATCACCTCCTAAAGGTCCCACCTTTCAAATAACATAGTCTGACTTCCCACCCTCTTAACACAATGGGCGTCAAGCTTCAATGGGTTTTGAGGGGACATTCAAACAATAGCATGGAGGGTGCAACCAAAACATTTTTTAATCCACTGCTGCAAACCAGAATTTCATGAAGTGTGGGTTCTTACTCATTAATGGTTAGAAAAATAAATTTAGAAGATCTGGCCCCAGATTTCATTTCAATGAGATATAATAGGATAGGTAGGATAGGATAGATGTCATAAATTTGTTTCATATAGTTGCTGCCTCAGCATCCATTTTTAGGCTTGGCATAGTTGTTTAAATTCCAGCCACCTTTGGCCTAGAGAAGTTAAAACTTCTCTTCCCTGCTGTTTGTGATACAGCCCACTGTTTTATCCTGCTGTACTGCTGAACCAGAGGCTGGAATTGTCCCAAAAGCTGTAGCAGAGGAATTCCCACAAAAAGCTCCCCAAACCATCCCAAGATGTGGCCAGTTGGGATTCCAAAGAAACAAGCACTAATGCCAGGGTGATCAGCACAAAGCATTTACTAGCAGGACTTACATACAGAGCATAGCAGCATCTCCTCACAATAGTGAGAGAAAAGGGATATTCCACCTAGGTATATCCACAGTGAGGGGTCAGAGTGTGAAGT
>NW_007732222.1:21066-27979 GCF_000696425.1 Galeopterus variegatus | reverse complement strand
AGTGAGAGAAAAGGGATATTCCACCTAGGTATATCCACAGTGAGGGGTCAGAGTGTGAAGTTTATACGAAGGTTAAAAAATCTGGCTCAGGGCCAGGGCCAGTTTCTTTCAGTGTTTTGAGCAATAACCTACATATCTTTATCAGCGCCTGGGAATGTTCAAGGCCCTGGTTTTGTTTCAAGCCTGCTGAGGGGGACCTGCAGCTGGCTGTATCACAGAAGGGTCAAGGCACCTGTGAATTTTCAGTCATCCTACATATCTTTATCAGCGCCTGGGAATGTTCAAGGCCCTGGTTTTGTTTCAAGCCTGCTGGGGGGGACCTGCAGCTGGCTGTATCACAGAAGGGTCAAGGCACCTGTGAATTTTCAGTCAGGTCACAGAAAGAGAGCAAGGGGGAGCTCTGGGACCCTAAACTCACTTGTTCTTCAACCCTAATCTGACATGTCCCACAGCTGCTAACTATGATAAAGCTGAATAGTTGACAATGATATTGACTAATGACTAATGGTCATGTACCTTTCTGCCTCACTCTCACTCTCCACCTGCTGGCTGAGCTCCCTGCCACTTCTGGACTTCCCCTTGGCCTTCCGTCAGCACCCCTAACCTCTCTACCTGTGAATAATAAATTTCTTCTGTTTCATTTTGGTTTCACCTCTGCATAATGTCTCACCTGATACACACGCCCAAACCTAACTTTCCTCTGGTCAGGGCTTTCTTCATGAGTGGCTATCTTGGCTTATGGCCACTCTCAAGACCAAATTAGAAAGAACCCCTAATAAATTAAAATCGTAATAGAATAGAAAGGAATGTAAAGAAATGGAGTGAAATAGAATGGACCAGGACAGAATAATATCAACAGAATTAACATGTATTAAGTATTAAAATCTTCCTACTTTGGATCACAATCTAAAATTTTGTTCTAAACTGCTACACTCTATTTCAAAGAGCTGCAATACCAAACACCCCAGATATTTTATCTGGCCAGCAAAAAGTTTAAAAGCTGAATTGCATTAGTTATGACACACATTCCTCAGAGACCACAAGTCCTACCAGATCTTAGTTTCATCTGGTTCAATTTATACTCATACCTTACCTGCTTGGTTCCTATAAGCAACTGAGGTTTGGGACTTAGATCTTTAGTCTCTCTTATCTATTCACTTCAGTTGTATCAATAATCGATTTCAAAATAACCATATGACAAATCCTCTGGCTGACAATCTGAACAGATAACTGAGACACAGATTTAAAGACAGTTTTACCCCAATCAAGTTGTACTATCTTAGTGTATGATCTTACAAAGACATCACATGAGAGTAAAAGCTATATAATATATTGATAATAGCTACCATTTCTGAGAACTTGCTAAATGTTTTATACCTTTTACATAATTATTAATTCTGAAAATGATCTCATGACATGCATATTACTAGTTATATTTTATAGATGAGAAAATGAAGGCTTACAAACCTAAGTTATCTTGTCCAATGTTACACGGCTATGTGGCACAAGCAGAAATCAAGTCCAGATATGTCCAATCCAAACTCTTTATTCTCCCATTAATATGAGGTACCCGGCTGGACATTTTGTTCAAAAACTGCAAGACATTTTAATTTCAAAAAAGAATGCCATCTATTTCACTCTTTCTATGGCTGCTTCCAAAGTGTTCATTCTCATTACCTTTTACCAGGGCTGCTGAAACAGATTCTCAGGCCTCCAACTTTCCTTCTTCTAGTCAAACCTAAATACTGATGACCTTCCTCTAACACTTCCTGAAAACTTACCATGGCTCCCTCTTACCTATACCACTGGAAGAATAATAGTCCCTAAAGTTCCAGATCACCACCATCACCATCATCATCACTATTGCTTATCTTTTATTGACCTCTCTATCCTCTCAGTGTCAGGCTCATAGAGGGGATAATTACCTAGCTATTAGTACAGAACCAAAACTCCAGCTAGAAATTTCCCATCTGCCTTCACTGCTCTTCCCGGTGGGCTCTTGTGCTTCCCTATTGAACTACAAGCTTCTTATAGACCAGGACTATCTGGTCCTTTTTGTGTGGGCTTTGCATATAGTCATACTCAGTGCTCTTAATCGAATTGAAATGTACATTAATAAAGTGATTACAGGAGACACTTTAACATAATTAATTGGCCACCCACTTAGAGAACTGAGAATGCTAGAGATAGGCCATTCTTTGCACAGCAGATGTTATTTTCTAAAACTAAAGTGGTACTAACAATGAAAGTTTAGGTTATCTTATCTCCAGTTAAGATGAAAAGCTTTTATCTTAAGCACTATTATGTCTTCTTTTGGCAGCAGTAATAATTCCCCCCTGAAACTCACAAAAAGTTCTAATTCTTAAAAGGGGATGCTAAAGCAATGGGTTTACTCAAACAATAGCAAGCACTCTGTCTACATGACTCTTTAAAACTTTCTGCCTAACAGGTTTTTCTCATTAGTAACATGTGTTGCATTTCAAGGGCTGATTCTCAATGGCCTTAGGTAAGCAGCATTTAGCCAGAGGGCAAAGGTGCCAAAGCCTGGAAGTTCTCAGAAATTCATAGTAAACAGATATCCAGAATCAGAAATAGAGAATGGGGGTAGACAAACAATAAAAGAAAGAAAGACATTTAGCCAGAGGGCAAAGGTGCCAAAGCCTGGAAGTTCTCAGAAATTCATAGTAAACAGACATCCAGAATCAGAAATAGAGAATGGGGGTAGACAAACAATAAAAGAAAGAAAGAAAAAAAAAAGGCAAAATATCATGTTAAAAAACTGCAACGAGTAGAGACAAAAGATAAAAACCCCTTTAAATGAGATCTGGTCCCTTGGATTGGCTTGACTGGTGAATGCCTGTGTAATAGGCGTGCCATATCAGGAAAGATGGCCCACAGGTTAACCTGATTGTGGATATGATTGGAAAAAAGAACGCATTCCGACTCCCCTTACATTAAAAAGAAAGAAAAAAGGAAAAATGTTACCTTTAATTTCGCAGAAACATTAGAAGGCAGAATTAGGTCATTTTGTGTAATCCCTTTGATATCACTACAGGAAAATGCCATGTGAATCTAAGTTATTACTTTCCTGTCCTACCTTTTCCAGGGTGAACTGTGAACACATATGCACATGAGTATCGTGAGTGATGTTGAACATAAAGTTTAATTGACCTTAATGAACAGAACAGGCAAGACTGTCCTTCAGGAATTGCACTGCAAGGAAACACTCTTCAGAATGCTTCTTCAGAAAAAGCAACAGGGTTTCTGAGTATTTTTAGACACTGCCGCCTAGGCAGGATTTGCAGTAGAAATGTGGGCAATAAAACACATACTGACGTCTTTGGGATTTGTGTGGATGCTTGGAGGTGATTAGACCGGCTATGAGGATAATCTGTTATGGGGACAGGGCATATTTGGGAGATAAAATGAATGAAAGCCAAGGATTTCTTACGAATCGTAGGTACATTTTATACTTGGTTTACAATCTTTCCAGCTGTGAAAGGCTCAGACTAGGTAGCCCAAAACCAGCGCTGTCACTTTGTGATGTGTGAATTTAGCTGAGCGCCAGCTGGTTGCTATCAAGGCTAATATAAGAGGCAGTGTGGTGCCTTTACCTGGCTGAAGACTTTTCAGAAGTGTGAAATGTCACATACCTCTTGTTGAAAGTCTGCTTGTTCCTCTAATTTCATCACTGTCTATGTTGTATTGCACTGGGGAGTTTTCATTCCCGGCCTTCATACAGATCTGCTTTTAGTAAATTAACTGAGTGGGTGGCAGCATTGGAAACTATTGGGAACAGGGTTATGGAAAAGGGGAGGCATTTGTCTTCCGCCCCCTTCTGCTCTCCCAGCTGCTGGAGGCTATCAGGCCTGGAGACCTTGTTTATTATCTGGGGGTTTTGAGAGCTGCATCGGTGCGGGTGGGTGTATTTATTTGATGTGTGCTGACTCACTTGTGTTTTGAAGTACGTTCTGTGTCAATTCTCCAGTGTGGTTTTTCAGAATGAGAGGGAATTATATTTTTAAAGATAAAGCTTGATATTTCCATCAGCTTGATTTACCCCACTACCTGGCTGGAATGTTAGTCAGTGTTTAAATGTCAAGGAGAAGCAATTACCAAAACTGTTTTTACACTCCTTGTTTTCAGGCTTATTTTTCTCCCTCTGCAGTATTTTACAGTATAAAGTGAGAGTGCTGATAAAGATCCTTAGGTTTGTTATGACCACATGTAAACTTCAAAATATTACCTCTGCTTAACTCAGCTTCATTTAACCCTTTGTGGTTTAGAATGCAAAGAGGAAAATATCATTTACCTCATTATTTTTTTTTTCCTTGACTTTTTATTTTTTATTTATTTTTTTTTATTTTTATTTTATTTTTTTTTAATTTTGTCAATATACACTGTATATGATTATTATGGCCCGTCACCGANACAGCTCTCAGGATCGCGCTGTTTCCTGACGCGGGCGCTCCAGACCCACCGCCATTTTTTCCCTCTACCTCATTATTTTTTTTTTCCTTTTTGTGACCGGTAAGGGGATCGCAACCCTTGGCTTGGTGTCGCCCGCACCGCGCTCAGCCAGTGAGCACACCAGCCATCCCTATATAGGATCCAAACCAGCGGCGGGAGTGCCACTGCACTCCCAGCGCTGCACTCTCCTGAGTGAGCCATGGGGTCGGCCCTACCTCATTATTTTTTGAGTGTCTATTCTATACCAAACACTGTGCTATTGCAGACAAGAAATTTTGATTTCATAGAGGTTATAAAATTAGTAAGTATATATATATCAATGAATAACAATGATAAATGGAAAAATGCTGTCTATTTAACAGTGAATAAAGAAGGCTGTGGGTTCTAAGTCTGTACCCCCCATACCAATTCAACACCAATTCTTTTATGCTATGCCTACCCCACACCTTACTGTCTTGAATATTTATATTTGCACACTGCATACTGACAGCTTTCCGAAAGTGGAGAAGAAATAGTCCTAAGAATAGGAGTTTAGTTAAACCATAAATAAAATGTTGTTGAAGTGAATAAAAGTTAAACATAAAAAGCAGAGTAATGCTCAATCAAAAAGGAAACAAAATGACAGCCTGGAGATTATTTCCTGAATGAATTATAACTGGCCATTTGAAGAAGCCTCCAAAGACAGAGTAGTATCTGAGTATCATTCAACTTGATGTGGCTTTAGGGAAAGAGAGACAAGGGATAAATTTGCTGGTCTGGTCTAATCTGTTTCCACCCCTCTAAGAGCTCAGATAGTAGAATAGCAGGAACATTTAAATATCCACTGAAAGTATTTCTGAAAACCATGTAGTACATGGTAGGCTGGACAATTTGAAAACTGTTTAGTGGTTTTTAATGACCTTTTAAAAATGTCCTAAGACAGCACCTCTCAAATTCAATATACATACAAGTCACCCTGTTATATTGTTAAGATGCTGATTCTGATTCAATAGATCTGGGTCAGGTCCTGGCAGCCTGCATTTCTAGCAAACTTTCAGGTGACGCCTAGGCTGCTGGTGCCAGAACTACACTTTGAGTAGCAAGAATCTAAGGAACTGGAAATACAAATAATGGCATTTCCAATAAAAATGGTGAGACTTACAAAGGAACCCTCTGATAACATTTTTTTCTAGTGACAAATCAAAGCTAAATACTATACATAGGACTAGAAGTCAGTAATTAAAGTTCAGTGATGTTTTAGAAGAATTAAAATCAATAGAAAGGGAAATTCCTAGAAAAGAAAATATTAAATAGATTTTGAAATAAATTTGCTAAAGAGAATAAATATTGAGTACATATGTCACAAAAGTGATTTTACAAGGGTTGATGGTAAGCTTGGAATGTGATTTTAGACCACAAATAAAATAGTTTTTTCTGAATAGCAGTTGGGAGAGTGGGGGCATAGGTAAAAAATTTATGAAACCATTTCTCTCCAATAAGCATGTCATGAAATGTAAATTGGTATGCATGTATTTAATGTCTTACTTAGTTATAAAATAAAACATAACTACGGTCATTATGTAGCATGACAAATATAATGAACCTATCTTTTTCAATTCTGTGAATTTGTCATTAGCTTTCCAGGTATCTGGATTTTTTTTGTTGTTGTTGGTTTACTTATTTCATATCTTAAAATTACTAGAGATGTATTCATCACATTATTTTACCACATAATTTATGTTAAATGGCAATGGTGGCTTGTTGGTTCTAAACCTTTCTCTAATGCAAATCATCTCAAATTTTCAAGATCTCTCACTATATCCTTAAATGTAAAGAAATGTTCTTACCATTTTGTATATTTTTAAAAATCACTTAAATCGATACTTCTTGTTAGAAAGATTCTTAAAATTATAACCCATAATGCCTAATAGAAACGAATTTTGGGGGATTATATTATTCAAAAATAACAGGAAAAACATTGAAAATAATAACAGTTGGAATGACAGTGAAATGATGGCCAGAAAAATGCAAAATCTAGAAAGTCACCATCTAGCATGTCAGTTTATGTGAAGTAAGGTACATAATCCAAAACAGTGAATGAGCATTAGAGATCTCACGTGATTAGACTCTGAGCCCAACTGACCAAATTAAAGAAGCTTGCTTTGAATCAAAAATCCGAAGTTTATAATATTGATATATTACCAGTTGCTTTCACATTAACTTCAGTTTAATTCAATAAATATTTATTGAGTTTCCTCTAAATGCCAGGAATTCTGCTAGGAACGGTTCCAGAATCAGCTGCCACCTTTATGGTAAATCCTGTGCCTAAGAAGAAGAGGCAAGAACGACCCCAGGACCAACCAAAGCCTGTGCACTGCTGCGTCCCCACGTCCAGTGCCTACGTCCCACTGCCACCGCCACCTTGCCCAAGAGAAAGGCTGGAGGGGACGCTAAAGGAAATAAA
>NW_007732222.1:0-20655 GCF_000696425.1 Galeopterus variegatus | reverse complement strand
GACTCTGAGCCCAACTGACCAAATTAAAGAAGCTTGCTTTGAATCAAAAATCCGAAGTTTATAATATTGATATATTACCAGTTGCTTTCACATTAACTTCAGTTTAATTCAATAAATATTTATTGAGTTTCCTCTAAATGCCAGGAATTCTGCTAGGAACGGTTCCAGAATCAGCTGCCACCTTTATGGTAAATCCTGTGCCTAAGAAGAAGAGGCAAGAACGACCCCAGGACCAACCAAAGCCTGTGCACTGCTGCGTCCCCACGTCCAGTGCCTACGTCCCACTGCCACCGCCACCTTGCCCAAGAGAAAGGCTGGAGGGGACGCTAAAGGAAATAAAGCAAAGGTGAAAGATGAGCCACAGAGCAGATCTGCAAGATTGTCTGCTAAACCTCTTCCTCCAAAGCCAGAGCCCAAGCCTAAAAGGCCTCTGCAAAAGAAGTTACCCAAAGGGAAAAAGGGGAAAGCTGACACTGGCAAGGATGGGAATAACCCTGCAGAAAATGGAGATGCCAAAACAGACCAGGCACAGAAAGCTGAAGGTGCTGGAGATGCCAAGTGAAGTGTGTGCATTTTTGATGACTGTGTACTTCTGGTGACTGCACAGTTCGAAATACTATTTTTTATCAAGTTTTGTAAAAATGCAGAATTTTGTTTTACTTTTTTTTTTTTTAAGCTATGCTGTTAGCACACAGAACACTTCATTGTCGTTTCCTGGGGAAGGGGCATATGTCACTAATAGAATGTCTCCAAAGCTGGATTGATTTGGGGGAAATGCCTTTCCCTTCTAGTTTTGAGAGACTTCTTCTTGGCTCCCAGGAGGAGGGATTCCCTGATGTTGACACAAATAGCCACCTTGGCACAAATGCCTTGTGGTGTGGAGAAACTAAAATTTGTTTTTGTGTCCTCTTCTCCCTTTCCACCTTCAGCATAGACCTAACTCCCTTAAGCTCAGAGACCTGTTGGGACCTGACCCTCAGAAATTGGTTACCATTATGTCAGGCAATCTGGACTTTCCAGTGATGCCACTGAGAGGGCATCCCTCAAGAAAGCAGCAATTCCTTTTCTGCATTATGGATCTTGAGATTAATTCTGCCATTTCCATTTCATTTCCTGAACGTCAGGGTTGGCTTGTGAAAAGTTGTTAAACAACATTCTAAATGTCAAAGGTCAACCTTCACTCCAAACTTTCCATGTTCAGGGCATCAAATGAAGACTTCATTGGGTTTTATGGTGGCTTTCTGATTTTGGTAGTCCATTGAAGAAGGGAGTTTGAAAGTTGTTGTATACTGTTAACGATTGTCTGCCCATGTCCTACCTGAAATACCATGGTTGTTTATGAAAAGTGTGCTTGATAAAGCTGGATACAGTTTGACCGAGGTGGGGGGAATTCTGTGCTTAATGCTCCGACCTTGGTTTATTGCACCTTACCCTGTGTCTCAAAGCATACACATTCCCTATGATCAGAGTTACATACAAATATACAAAACAGATAGCTGGGGGCTTGTCAAAAAATACCAAACATGTTATGCAAATAGGGTGCCATCTTTAATATAGAATTTCTGTGAGTTTGTTTGAAAAATTTCATTGATCTGACTGAAAGATATTATAGAAAAGAAAGTCAATTCTTACCAACTCCTGTTTTATCTTGATTGAGCTTCAGCCTTCATATATAAGAAATTTCTTGGTGTTCTGTTTGTAATTATCTGATCTGGTTGATGAGGAGGAAAATCATAGCATTGTTTAGTATACCGAGATTATCTCTAAATTCTTATGAAGTTTCCCCTAGAGAAAAGAGAGACACAAGTCATAGTATCTATGTTAGGTAATAAAGCAAAATGTCAGTATGTTTTTTGTTATAAGATTTATCATGAGATGAGTTTGTCCGCATGTTCAGGACATGGCCAGAGAAATGTTTAAGCTCAAAAGTCTGTCCTCTGTTAGTGAGATTGAACAGGTGAGTCACTAATCTTCAGATGCCATTTGCATCCACCGTACCCCCTTTTCACACACACTCCTACAACAAGGTCTTAAGAGGAAAGAAGCCTGGAGGATTTGGATATGCAGTCACTTCTGGTGGAAGGAGTGGTGGTGGTGGGGGGGGCTTCCCTACAAGACTCAAATGATGAGCCATTTCAAATATGGTGGCTGTCCTCAAAAAACCAGCCAAGCCACCAAGAAAATGGGGGCCCAGAACTGAGATGCAGAGTGACTACGCTGAGGTTGTTTATCATGTGCTTCTTGTTTAATTCCTCATCACACTAGCACCAGGGGACCTGCCTCAATAAAGGGAAAATGAAAAGATTCTGTGGGCAATTAATTTAGGCAATTGCTGCATGGTGTGATTTCTACCCCTCTTGAAGATTTATAAGCATATCACTGCGTTAAAGGTTTAGGGAAGGCTGCAGTAAAGGAAACAAACTTTGATTAACCCAATATGTCCCAAATTTATTTGACTATATGTAATCATTCCTCACCTTATTAAAAATATCTGAAACTTGTTCTTGGAAACACTCTTTGCTAGCTTAGCCTGACAATCCTGGGAAAGTTTTCATAAGAATAACGTCAATGGAAAAATAAGTAGAACTCTGTGTGAGGGAGAGAGAGAGAGAAATACATGAATCCAGCCCTTCATGATTTCCCAGTGTTTTTGAATACATATTTGTTTTTTGCTTAACTTCAAGTTTGCCAGTGAAAATGCCCTGATTAATATAACTAGAATAAAAACTAAGAAATTAATAACATTGTTTAAACAAAAGAAAAATGCTCCTCAAATAACAAATATAAAGAAAAGAAGATTTTAAATTTATTTTCTGTAAAGTTTCATTTTTTGAAACGTACTGTACAATTAAATTCATCAATAACATTGCCTCTAGTTATTTCTGTTTAAATCATAACATTTCACTTTAAATGAAACCCAGAGATGAGTTTAACTTTTTGCTAAAAATATCTTTTAAAATCATTGGAATAGTTTTGAATGGTGGTTATATTTAGGTATTAGTAAGCTGGCACACTAATGAATGCACTGGAATTTTTTTCCTTTTCAAGAAATGAAACATAATTATGATGAATTCAATACTTATGGGAATTCAGAAGGTCACTAATTATGCAGCATGACCATTTAGTGTATATACTTAATTCATAAGAACTTACATTTCTAGATTTCTTTAGGAAAGTAGAAACTGCCTTTAGCTTTGGCATCATGTTATGACATTTATGGTGTGTGTGTGTGTGTGTGTGTGTGTGTAGGTGAGCCAGAGAGAGACAAAGATAATATTTGAATACTTAATAAAATAATATTTGAGTCCCTGAATCAAGTATTCATGGGGGAGCTGATGAAGTGGTTAAGAGTATCTCTCAACTAACAACATACTTAACACACAGTTGTCTCTCAATATTATACTGTATCATTATTTTTTTAATTTTTACTTTCATTAAGACTCAGGTAGCTCTCCAACTGGTGATAACTAACAATTCTTTTTCAGAACCATTCCGACTACATCAGGTTGTTGCTATTCTCACATATATGATCCAGTTCTTAGACATGATTCTGATCTTGCAAGGAACCAAAACACTAAAAAAAAAAAATTAAAAATTAAAAAATCTAGACAACTATTAAGTAAAGGCAATCCAGTTCTCTAGTTGTCTGGCAATATTTTCTCTTTTCTCAGCAGCCCTATTTTGTAGGTCTGTTTTCAGGAGAGAACAGTGTACTTCTCATGGTACATGACCCTCTCAATCTAGGAAAGTAATATCCTGTTAAAAATATATTAAAAGACTTGGGTTTTCCTTTATTACAGGTTGTAGAATGTAATACCTCGTTACATCTCCTGTCTAAACTCCAGAGTTTAAGAGGATCTCACTGGCAAACCTGCAGCCTCCTCAAAGAATCATTCCTAGATATAGGCGAAAACCATCTTAGGTTCCTATCCTCCTTAGTGATGTCTTGCTCCTTTGGGATTCATTCCAGCAACTGTTCCAAAGAAGAGGTTTAGTGTGTGCTATGTGCTGGAATACAGTGCATTATGCATTAGAATCTTACAGCTCTCTGGTTTTCTTTGTCTTTTTTGTTAATATTACATTAGTTTTATGGTATTCTATTTCTGTGACACCCTTTTCCTAATAAGGCACTGGTTATTTAATGCAAAACTTACCATATCTTCTAATTAATTTCTAAAGAACAATTTTTGTGGAAATCGAGTAACTCATGTACTTAAAGATGTTTGTGCCACAACAAAATGGTAGCTTCTAGCCTGCAACGTATATATGTATATGATGAAAATGTCCTTTCTTGTACTGAATATGACACTGGTTAATCTACTCCCAAGCTTTAGTTGAAGAAACAAAGCCGATTGTTTTTGTGTTCCCTAGCGATACACATTCAGTCTTAAAAACAGCCAAGCCACAATTTTAGTGCATACAAAATCACAGATTTCATGGGCTACAACACTATAATTTATTTTTATGTATCAATCAGTTATTTGTACTCTGGGTTGTTAAGTGGGACATCCTGGGGATATTTGTAAGGTGGATACTTGCACTTGCTCCAGGGGTGAAAGTGGTATTGTTGGCCTTTTGCTCCAAGGCTGTGCCCATGAAACCAAGCTGCAGACAGGAACGGCAAGAACTCTTGGTGATAGCCTGAGGTATGTGAAAAGAGCTATGGATTTAAAGTACACAATTTAAAGCATGTAATTATTGGCTTCAGGCACCACTAAAAATAAATTTCCCAAAGGGCAACCAAAAGTCAGTGTAATTGAGGGGTGGGCAGGGGACATCCATGGCCATTGGTGCCTTATTTTTTTTTTTTCTGTGTACATTTATGATCATAGTGTGATAATTTTTTATATATATAATTTTTGGGAATTCAATTTTCTCCCTCTCTTTGTTGATATGAACCTGTGGGTTGTGGAAGTAGGTTGATATGTCTAGGAAAAGAATACAAAGAAAAGTAAAAACATGTATGTTTCTTCATCTATATTAAACATGTCATTGGTTGGACACCTATATGCTTTAAAGAAAGAAAAAACGGCATTGATAATTTTTAGCTGCTGATTTGGGATTGGATTAAATAATTCAATAGAAAAATCTTCAAAAATTGTTACCAGGATGAATATTACTTGTGCCAAAGCAAAATGAATAAACACACACTTTCCATTGTCTATGACATTAATATGCATTGCCTAATAATATCATAGGCAAAATTACTATTCCCAGTGCTGTTAAACAGATTTTGTTAAACCTATGTGCAGAGATTGGTTTATAAGCTATGCTACTAAACAAGATTTATATAGTGAAATTCAGAATTAAATGTCCTTGACTCTTAAGGTTGCTTCTGACTTCCTTTCAAGAATTGGTACCATGAAAGGTGCTGGGTAGACCAAGGTCATGAACTCCCCAGGAAGCTTCTGGAGGATGTGAAAGAGGATAAATTGCTTCCCTTTCCTGCTGGCTCCAACGTGCTCCTGTGTCTCAGCTCTGGAAATGCATATGGAAACAATTGCTCCTGGACCATTTCCTTTCC
Source organism: Galeopterus variegatus (assembly GCF_000696425.1). Lineage (NCBI taxonomy): Eukaryota > Metazoa > Chordata > Mammalia > Dermoptera > Cynocephalidae > Galeopterus > Galeopterus variegatus. The sequence goes on along the minus strand of NW_007732222.1, from coordinate 15,131 downwards.
TCTCTTCTCCAGGCGGGTCATGGCCTCTCCACCTCTGCTTTGCAAGCCAGGCTGCCCAGCACAGAGGTCAGGGGTTAGTTAACTGAGGCGGCCCTGAATGGACAATGCCCAACCCCAGCCCTCATTCAAAGGAAAGGAACATAACCGCAACATTTTTGAGTTACATTAGTTTAATATATCGTCTGATCTGACACCTCATTTTTCCAACAAGAAACTAGCAAGATTAATAATATTTGCTCAAAGTGAAACTGCTAGTTAGGTAATGAAAGCAACAGGATTAGAACCCAGCTGTCCTCACTCTAGTTCTGGAATGTTTGTTCTACTTCCCACCATGTCTGCCTCATAGGTGGCCTTGCAGTGCCCCGGGAACATAGGCCTCCAAATTTAGAGGGGTGAGTCATGAAAGATTTCCATCCACTCCATTCCATTTAAAAGGAGACAGCAGACCTAATTTTTTATTTAAACTGAAAACTGATGACACACTTAGCTCTTATACCCATGCATCCTGGTCATGGTTTCTCAATGTAGCACAAAGTTTTATGGAGCTGAAATTGATATTATTTAAAATGTAATATTATTTTAAAATACATGAACAATTTCATAGGTATAAAGTCTTCACCCTTTCACCCCTACCTTGTATGCTTTCAAAAGAAAAGTACAAATTTAAGGGGGGCAATACTACTACTCACTAGATTGAAGCAGTATTGTTTCTTCAAGTTCCAGTATAACTTAATATCCAAATTTCAAAAAATGGCTTTATTAAAAAGAATTAAAACTGGTGTTTTATCCACTATGGAATACATTAGGCATTTCCCAAATTATGTGTGATATGACAGAATCAAACCATTAGCATTCTTATTCATTTTGATCAGGTATTTTTCTTGTTCATAGAATTGCTTTGGAAGGACACTGCAATATCATTTTGCCCAGTTCCCACAATTTACAGGAGGAACCACCAGTGTCCAGAGGGATTAAAGGCTTTGTCTGAGTGTCATACCTATAGTTAGCCAAGGCAATCTAGAACTCTGGTCTGGAACAGTGATCTTGTTCACTATACTGTGCTATTTGCCAGTATTCATTAATCTGACTTTTTGTGTGTGGTTTGAGACTTTATAATTAATTTCGTAAATAGCCTCTTCTCAATGTAGCAATACTATTTTCTCTTTTTTATTTTTTTATTTGTTTTATTTTTTTATTTTTGGCAACTGGCCGAATTAATTTAGTTAATAGCCTCTTCTCAATTTAGCAATACTATTTTCTCTCCTTTTTTATTTTTTTATTTTTGGCAACTGGCCGGTGTGGGGGATTTGAACCCTTGACCTTGGTGCTCTAACCAACTGAGCTAACCCACCAGCCCTCCTTCTTTTTTTTATACATAAACTTCTAAAAAATTTTAGAATAGTTTTAGGTTTACAGAAAAAATGTAACAATAGCACAGGGAATTCCCATACACCCTCATCCAGTTTTCCCTATCAACATCTCATTTTAGTACAGCACATTTGTTGCCATTAATGATCCAACATTGATACATTATTATTAATTAAACTCCATACAGATTTCCTCAGTTTGTACCTAATGCCCTTTTTCTCTTTTAGAATCTCATCCGGAATACCATATTACATTGAGTTACATGTCTCCTCACACTTCTCTTGACTGTGACAGTTCTCAGATGTTCCTTTTCTTTGATGACCTTGATAGTTTTGAGGAGTCTTAGTCATGTATCTTGTAGAATATTCCTCAATTGAGATTTGACTGATGTTTTCCTCTTGATTGGGCTGGGGTTATAGGTTTTGGGATGAAGACCACAGAGGTAAAGTGCCCTTCTTACCACATCATATCCATTGTCCCTGTTATCAACGTGACTTATCACTGTAGGTGTTAATCACAGTCATCTGGATGAGGTAGTGCTTGACAGGTATCTCCACTGGAAGGTTACTCTTTTCTCCCATTTTCCATACTGTCCTCTTTGAAAGGAAGTCACTATGTGCAGCCCACACTTGGGGAGCTATGTGCTACCTCCTGGAGGAATTATTTGGAATTCTTCTATTGGCATAATTATTTGGAATTCTTCTGCATTGGAGACTTGTTTATTCTTTTCATTTTCTATTAATTCAATCATTTATATCAGTATGGACTCAGATATTTATTTTATACTTTGGGTTATAATCCAATACTGCTTTCTTTATTTTGTTGTTCAGATTGTTCCAGCTTTGGCCATTGGAAATTCTTTTAGTTGGCTCCCTTTGGCATACCCCTATCATTGTAGTTATTTATGTTTTCGAGTACTTCCTTACTTTCTGGCTTTACAACATGCTCCAGACTCATCTAGTATACACTCTGCCACAGCCATAGAATCATCCATTTCTTTAGGAAGCCCTGGTTCTTTGATGAGAATGGTACTAGAAACCAAGATCTGGGCATTAGGTGAGTGTTTGTTACTGAGGTGTTGCTGCTTCTAGGCCCTCTCAGTTGGCAGAGAAAGGAAATATACATGTGTGTGCATGCTAACCTGTGCATGTACACAAACTTTTAAATATTTCTCTATGTATCCACCTGTATCTATATCAAGGTAAATATGAGTTCATACCTAATGGGTTTTAGAATAACTATCCCAAAATATGGCACTTTGGCATTTGAGAAAATAGCAGAATCAGGAAGGTCACTCTCAGATTCCCCTCACCTTTCTCCCTTGAAGTTGGTCATAAGACCCTCATTCAAGAGGCGCCCTCCCTTTACCCAAAGGAAAGAAACATCTCTGAAGACACAGGGAAACAGAGAAGAATTTGAACAAACAGACCTTGCTAAGTTCCTCCAGTTTACTACAACTGGATCATACTGCCTTTGTCCAATCATACTTCTCCATGACTGTCCACTTCTTCATCAAACCTAGCATTTAAAAAAAAAAAAAAAAAAGCATGTGTCGGCCTGTTTTTTGGGTCTTCATTTCTGAAATCTCCTTTGTCACATAAAACTTACATTATATAAATTGCATGCTTTTCTTTTGTTAGTCTGTCTCTTGTTACAGGGGCCCCAGCCATGACCCTAAGATGAGAGGAAAGGATATTCCATTTCCCTTATATGTCAATGCCTCCAATTCTGATCCATTACTACATGGATAATTCTAGCCAGGTCCTCTTGCTTGTCCATAACCTTCCATCCAACAGGGTGACACCCAGCTCCCACCATCTGCTGTGCATTTACTTAACTGTTCAATTCCAAAAGACATGCAATCTTTTCAGAACTATCAACCTACACTTCTGTGGAAAAAACTTAATTGACTTGAGTACAGTGCTTCGGTGCTGTTCCATTTGTCTTTAGTCTTACAGTCGCTACCCATTTCCAAAGTTACTTAGGGTTGAACTTTTTACGCAATCTCCTTCAGTGAGGTTACATGATACATTTGTAGCACAGATCCTTTCCTCACAGTCTGCATTCTACCCTGGGACTCCCTGGCTTCCTAAATTGCTGTGTGTGTGTCTTTTTTTTTTTTCTTGAAACATAATTTATTGTACACCAAATTATTTTTTAATTTACACACATTAAGTTTCACTCTTTGTGTTATAAAGTTCTGTGTACTTTGAAGAATGCAGAGCCACTTATTCACCTTTACAATATCCTACAGAATAGTTTCACTGTTAAAAAAAAATTCCCTGTGCTTCTCCTATTCAATCCTCTCCCCTCTTTAAATCTCTGACAATCAGTAAACTGTTGAGTGTCTCTATATAGTATATAGCGTTTTCAGAATGATTTCTTTCCCTTGGTAATATACGCATTTAAAATGCATCTATGTTGTTATATGGCTTAATGTTCATTCCTTTTTATTGCTGAATAGTATTCCATTGTATGGATGTACCAGTTTGTTTATTCATAACACTTATTGAAGAACATCGTGGTTGCTTACAATTTTTGGTGATTATAAATAAAGTTGCTATGAATATTTGCATGCAGATTTTTTTTGTGGAGAGTTCCTGTTGTTCCACATCCTCACCAGCAGTTGATAGTGTCAATTATTTAGATTTTAGCCATTCTAATAAGTGTGTAGTGATTTTTCACTGTTTTAACTTCATTAGTGACAAATAATGTTGAGCCTCTTATCATGTGCATGTTTGCCATCCATATATCTTTTCTGGTGAGGTGTTTGTTCAGAACATTTGCCCATTTTAAAAATTGAATTGTTTGGGTTTTTATTTTATTTGTAAGAGTTGTTTGCATAGTGTATTTTAGATAAAATTATTTTATCATATATCTGTTTTGCAAATATTTCATTTCACTCTGCGGCTGTTACAATATGTTAAAACTATATTACTACATTAATAAAAATCCTAAATTTTGTATAAAAAATTGAAGCAGATAGAGTCAAAGTTTTGAGAAATGGCAGTTAGACTTGAGAAATTACTTACTCCCTTTAACTTGCAATTGGTCATGCCTCTTAAATTATAAACGACATCATTTCCTTCCTTTTGATTAATCTCTTAGGAGGGGACACTATTTGTTGCATACCTAGCAGTCATTCTCTTGTATTTCTTGCTACCTGCACTCCTGTTTTAAGTCTATTTATGTGGCAGTATACCCACCCCCATGAGTGTCCAAATCATTTAAGGTAACCCTATTTCCCTTCACCAATGTCCACATGAAAGTAACCCCATTCTAGTCAATATAACGTAAAGAAAATTATGGTATCTCACTTTAGAAAAGGGTTTTCCTCCCTTAGAAAAGAAAGAGCCACGTGAAAAAAGATTAGCTTTGATCCCTTCCCCTCCACCTGCTTTGGATGCTCTCATTTGAGAATGTGAAGCCTAGAGCTTTGGCAGCCATCTTGCAACCATGAGGTGACAAGCTTGAAAACAAATGTCAAAATGTTGAGAAGGGTGAAACAAAAGAATAAAATGAGACTAGTTCCTTGATGTCTGGAAAGCTTTCCTCCAGATGTCTTGCTTTAGTGAAAATTAAATACCTATTATTGAGCCAGTGCTTTTCAAACATTGCATATGTGGTTGCATATAAAATATACTGTAGTAAACAGGTCAGAATCCTTGTAGACAGAGACAAGTTGTTCAGGCACTTCAATTGCCTCAGGCATCCCCTACTGGCTACTACAATGGTGCCTGTGATTAACATCTTAGCTAATTGCAACCCACTTGTGACACACTATAGCACACTGGTTAAGAAGTTCTGGTTTCGGACATATTTTTTAACTAGTGATTAAATACATCCTAATTAAGATACCTACTAAGTACAGACTTAAACCCATGAAAAATATTTCTTGCCCTGGAGGCCAACTAACCAATCTATCAAATAATGTGTGATAAAATTAGGCTCACATTTGCACTACTCTGATCACCTAAACTTGAGCAGGGTTTGGAAACTTCTTGGTCTTCTGGAATATACCCAAAAGAGCTGGGTCAGAAAGGGATAAGGTATGATATGTCTGTACTTATACTGTGGTTTTAGTCTAATTGCTTTGGTATATTACGATACACTAACATATTTAGAGGACTTATCTTTACAGTAAAAACTTTAAAGTGTATGCCTAAGTTACCATATGAACAGCTAGATCCAATTCATAATACAGAAATCACACCAAGTTGACTCAAGTAAAAAATAACTAAAAACAGGCCCAGTAACAAAAAGCTATGAGAATGCAAGAAAACTTCAATTTCCTCTTGTGACCATCTTTCCAATATACTAAGGAGCGAGCCCTGGGATTACTTCAGTGCAGTGTTCCCTCATGATGAACTAAGATGACAGTGTTGTCCTTAAAATGAGTAATTTTTAAAGGGCTTACAAGGTCTTGTATTCCAAATAAGGACTGTGATCTCTAAAGAGGCAACGTTTCCAAATGTTCCTTATTCATACTTAAGTAGGTTTTCTGGCAGCAGACAATGAAATTTGTAGGATTTATATTGACTCCTCCTGTTTGGGAATAAATTATAGACTCTGGATATCTCTGAATCACATTCTAACCCTCAGATTTTCGTTTATTACAAGGGATGCTGAAGCATAAATTTCTTGGAAACCGAGTACTTTGGGAAAAAACGAGGAAGATAGTTGGATTCTTTTCACCATAATAATTTCAATTTACTTAAAGTAATGTTTATTACCTACATAAAAATATATGAATGCATTTACACATGAAATATACATACATTTAGTATATACTTAATACATATTTCTATGTATATTAAAATATATTTCACTTTATATTAAATTTAGTATTTTATTTAGGTATAATCACTTATTTACTTATTCAATGAAATTATTTAACTCAGGAAACCATCACATGAAAGAGCATCTGTCATTCATTAAGTCTTAGGGTTTGAATAGGATTACTAAGATTAACATGAACTTCTTTTCAGCAAATGTGGGATCATCAGCAAATAGTGTTGGCAAGGTATGAAACTGCTTGAAAATTTACATTGGCACTTTTCTTGGTGTTAGTGATTTTTGGCACAGTGTGTCCCACTCTTAATGTATGGATGTGGTAAAATTCCATAGAAACAAAGAACCTGCACTCATGCTGGCTGGGAACACAACAGCGGTGCACCCTGAAGCCAGCAACACCGTTGCAACTGCCAAAGAGGCAAAGCTTCATCTTTTGTAGCTTTCTGACCATCTCAAGTGTTTGTGCATAGGTATTGGCTAATTTCCAAAGCAGGTCACAATACTGACTGGCTTTGTGGTGCAATAAAAGTGCAATTTTTAGCCTTGGATTGGGAGTGAATCCAATAAAGGGCGACTATAGCAAGGTTCTCGTAGACTCCTTGCAGAAGGTGACAGCGCAGGGAAGCAATCACATCTAATGGGATGATCTGAGCTGAGGAATACAGAGCCCATGGATTGTGAGCACCGAAATATTACTCACTGGTCCTGTTAGCATTCAGGAGAAGAATTCAAATACTTTTCAGGATATTTTTTTTTCTAGGAAATAGAGCTCATTTCATACTCCAGTGGGAAAATGGGAGATGAAAGCAAATGATGTTAAAAAACAATGAGACAATTGTTATAGTTCAAAGCATCAACGTCCACATCCTGCTGACAGTTGCTCAATTATGTGTTGGAACAGACATCTCTCAGGTGACTTTACTCAGGGGAAAATAAGTATTATTGTTTTATAAAGAGACCTGATTATACCTTATGATTCTGCCCCATGCCCCTGCCAAAGGACCTCATTTTCACACCTTAAAAAAAATCAGCCTTTCATAGAAAATATAGCAGTTTTCAAATGAGTTTGGAATATAGTGTACCTAATCCTATCTTCCTAAGGAAAGGATTTGAGAAGCCTGAAAAGAAACCATCAGTTAAATAAGACAGAATATCACAAGGTTCAAACAAACCAATGAAGAGTAGAATGTTTTAAATGGGTACTCAGTGCATTTGTAATACATTAACGTAAAAAGAAAGAGTAAAGTATCCACTGGATTGGGTAGTTAGGAGTCAACTGTTTATTTTTTTAGGAGCAGGAAGTCGGACAACACAATTTGAAAGTAAAAACTAAAGGGGTAACAGTAGACACCACTATTTTGAGAATTTGGATGAGAACCTGAAGGAAACAGTGTAGTGTATTGATGAAGAATATATATGTATATATTTTATTGTATTTACATATGCAGTCAAGAGATGTCTTTTAAGCATGGGAGAGCCTTGAACACTTTATAAGCACACAGAAAGGAGAAAATAGATTTGGGAAGGGAGAAATTCAGGAGCAAGAGAGGACACTTGATGGAGTAAGATTTCTAAAGAGATGTCATTGGATGTTATCAAGGGCATAGATAGAGGGAATGGCTTTGGCAAGGAGAAGGGCTAACCATTCCCTAGTCTAGTGGAAAGGGGCCAGGATGACAGAGGAAATGTGTGGGTTGGTGGGGATTAAGGTGAGGGGATGGAAAGTGGATAGCGGTCACGTGGGTGTCTTAATTTTCCTCATATTAAAGGTTTCTTTGGTGAAATGGAGAAAGATGATAAAAGTCTTTGAGGGAACCCCTCCTCCCCCAAACAATCAAAATGAACTCACATCCTGGTACTTCCAGTGATTTAGAGTGTGGCATGTGAGACAAAATGATGTTATAGAGGACTGTGTGCAATATCTGGACATCCAAACCCATCAGCATTAGGAAACCTTCAGTGTTGTAAAATTCTATACAGATATTGTTTTGAAATCTAGTGTGTACAACTCTCCAATTAATTTTATTCTCTAAGTCCAGTTACCATCACCTCAATGCAACACTTCAACCCATTCAGCACTCACAGAGGGCTGACCATGACACTCAGCTGCAGCACGTGGTCCTATCAGGGCATGCCTTGGCATTTTAGAAAGCTCACTTTAGAATTCCAAGAAATTTATTCTATAGTCAAGACACATTCAGGTATTTTTTTTCTACTTTGCACTTTACTTGCCCCTGTTTCCTTTTTGCCTTTGACCTATATTCTTTCATCAGGAATGTTATAAATATATGATTTTCTTGTAAGTCTGTAAGTAGGTTCTGACTTATAGGCTTATCAATCCTCTTTTATATGTCTCAGGGAAAAAATAGAATTCAGTCTGAAAACATTGTCCTTGGATGCTTTACAATCATGACCTTGGAGAAAATACAGTAGCTTTTCCCTAGAAATAGGATCTGACTGTCACTGATATCTTATAGATATTTTGTATCAGAAGAAATAGAGGGTCACTTCAAACTTCATAAAGTACACCCTAATAGTCACTTAAATACAAGACCAGGAGATGATTGGGTTAGTAACGCAGTTAAGTTGAGTGATAAGAGATTTCCAAAGCTGAAAAAGGAGGAAATATCAGGCGAGAAATATTGGTTGGGGCCTAACAGGCTGAAAGATTAATATAACCCTGTTGATTTTTATGATTAAGACCATTTATAATAAAAAGAATGTGAACATTTGAATTGCCTTTTTATATAGAACAAAGGCAAAAGAAAATAAATGGGATATGCTCATTTCATGCAAAACATTTTTGAATGTGGACACCATAGACTGCTACGACAGAGTAGCTGTGTTCATAGGAAGCGTGTAGCAGAGGGAGAGAGTTAGCTTAGCAGCCAGTATGAGGTGGATCCCAGCAATGACTGTGGAAGAACGGGGTCTCAGGAGAGAGTGTACTGAGTCCTACTGGCCATCTCTGCTGTTGAACCTGTCACTTAGCCCACAATATTAAAAAAATATACAATTGTCATATTGGGACTCACTCTAAATTTTTTTAACATTGAAGCAAAACTAAGCTTCTGTCACTGTTTCCAAAGGACTTTTATCTTTCAATTTGGCTATTTACTTAGCAAATAATTTTTTTCTTATTGTAAGTATTTACCTATTTTTTTCTTCAGAATTTCATCTCATTTTTGCTTATAAATCAAAAGCCTTGTCTAAAAATGCTGAAGTGGACTGTTAGTGTGCAGAAAACTGAGAAGAGGGTATTTTTCCCTTATCTGTGCAAAATAGTCTTCTCTTGCTTTTGATATTTGTAGAAAGTTTATGTTTTGCTTTCATTTTATAGCCCTATTTTTGTACTTTTTTGTATTTTATTGTTAAAGAATTAAACATTATTTAAAATGTAATCTCCTTCCAAATTCCTAAACTTAGTATTAAAACTTTTAGTTTTAAAATTAAAACTTAGTGTTAGGTTTTCGACATAAATAAATGTTCATAATTTTTTAATAAATTTCCAAAATTTTGTCAAATTTTAGAATTGTTTATATCATGGCAACTTTATTCATTATGGGAAGCAGAATACATTTAGCAGTTCCAGGGTTGCTGATTTTAATCATCAAAAATGCTTTTTGTTAAATACACTAATAAAGAAAAAAGCTATTGGAGGTAAGAAAGAGCACAAAATAATACAGAATCTGTTTTCTAGAACACGTCCTCTTGCTGCAGTGTTGCAAGTACCTTCACAAATTAAATTGGAATGGAACCAACAACTTCTTCATGGTTCACTAAAAGGCCCTGTAAAGAAACTAATCCATCAAGAAGCAGTGTTTAACACATCAAAGAGCTTCATATTCCACCGTTTAGGATTGCAGTCATACACAACTCTGCAGAACAGGGCTGCAGAACAGGGCTGCAGACCCAGCCGAAGGACCCACAAGACATTGTACCAGTTTAGCTGGAGCAATAGGATGCTTTGAGATTAAACCTTTTTATGATCTTTTCCTCAATAGCCCCAATACCTTCGATATTAGGTGGTAGAAGGCTGGAATATTTGTCTGTTCTAGGTCTCAGGCATTCTACACAAAGAGAGAGCTGTAGAGATGATTTGCCCATTGATGTTTTCCAGCTGTTGAGGTTTTGGTGTTTTGTTGACTGATGAGTTAATTGTTGTTTCTACACAAACTCTCTCCTACCATGGCTGTGAGAGTCACATCTACCTTTCAATCAGTGTTGTCAAAAATAATACCAAGAAATGAAAGCCAAAAAATACTTTTCTTAAAAAACAAAACAAAACAAAACAAAACCACAGTTTACTGTGAAATAAAACACACATAAAGTGCACAAAGTAAAGATGTACAATTAATTGAATTATTATAAAGTGAGCACCCAGGTAGCAAATTGACTTCCAGTACACCATTTTCCCGTGTGCTCCTTCCCCATCCAAACATCCTTCTCCTCGAAGACAAATGCTCTCCTGCCTTTAATAGGAAACTCCCCTTGCTTTTCTTCTTTCAGAGCCCCCTAGATAGAAATTGTTAAGGATTACAGTTTAATTTAATCTGCTTTTATGAAAAGAATTGCACAGTATGTTTAATTTCTAACTTCTTTTGCTGACTGTTGTTATTGCAAGATACCTCCATGTTGATGACTGCTGCAGTTCATTTATTTTCAGTCCTGTATAGTATTCCGTTGCACCCAGATTTATTAAAACCACTGTTGATGAACATGTAGTTTGATTCTGGGTTTTGGCTATTACAAATGATATGGCTATGAATATCCTTGTAATTACTACAAATATTCTTATGAACAGCTGGTGCACATGTGTGGGTGTACTAGCAGTAGAATTGCCGGGCCATAGAAAATACATAACTTTAGAAGTTGTCCTAAGTGGCTGTGCCAATTACTCTGCCAACAGCACTGTACTGAAGTTCCTTTTGTCTATACATCCTTGTCAACTATTACAATTGTCAGTTCTTTTAATTTTATTGGTTCTGGTGGAATTTTCATTGTGAATAAAATTTACATGAATTTTATATAATTATTGACCATTTGGATACCCTTTTTAAGTGGCTGTTCATGTGTTTTGCCAGTTTCCCTGTGAGTTATTCTTTTGTGGTTGATTTTTAGGAGTCTCCTCTTATTCGGCTATAAGCCTCTTATAGTAACATATATTATAAATATCTTTTCCCAGTCTAAGGCCTACTTTTTCATAGTCTTAATAGTATCTTTTGAAAGAGTTTCTTATTAATTATTTGAAATTACCAATCTTTTAGTCAGTGTATTTGATACCTGCAGTGGATAATTTTCAACACTACTCCTTTTCTCCATAAATTAAATTGTTTTCAGTAAGTATCAAGGATTCAAATAAACTAATGATTGACAGAAAAGAAATGATGTAATGCAACAGTGAAAATTTTCTTGAACTTTGATATATAATTATGCTAATAAAAAATTAAAGTGAAATAAAAAATAAGAATAAAGGAAGTGGTATTATTCAAAAGGAAAAAAGTTGATATATAAATTATTCAATTATATTATTTTGGGGATTTTTGTTGTTATTGCTATTGTTGCACTCTGCTGGGTCAATATTATTTTATGATACCAGTGTCTCACTTGAAATTTCTTTACCAAATTTCTCTACAAACTTCCTTACAAAATTACTGTTTTTTTGTAAAAGTACAAATCATTTTAAGACAAAACCAAAACAAAACAAAACCACAACTGTTTATTCATAGCTTGCATATCTAGCTAACTGTTTGAACTTTGGTTTGTTTTTTGTTACACACTGATATAGTCTGTGTAAATAATTGTGTAGTAACTATGTGAATTTTCATAAAACTTAACAAATCAAGAAAATAAAATGTTATGCTATTATCGTAACTTTTGTGGGCATTTGTCTCTTTAAAAGTTACTGGATAAATGCTATAAAAAATGATTTACACAGAATATGATTATATTAGAATGTGTTTAAAGAATCAAACCCAATTTCAAACTTCTGGGTTTTAAAACATACAATAACTTGAAAAGAATATATTTCAATTTACGTTTGTTTTTTTAAAAAAATCTCAAGTAATAGGACCACTTGTTAATATCAACTGCAGTTAACACTTAGTTCCTTCAATCAACGCCAAACTTCTATGAGCTATCATTGTCTGACTTTCAGATGAGTGATCAGAATCTACGGAATATAAAAAAAGTCTGAAGACCACACCATTTATAAGAAACAGAGCCATTATTAAAAATAGGTCTTCTTGAATCTAAAATTCATGCCTTTTCACTGTCATGTTCTGTTAAGAACTACCTGTTTTATGTCAAATGGAAGCACTATGACTAAAAACAATGTAAAAGAAAAAATATTCTAAGGACAGACACTCTGAAGCCCAATATCAACAGACATCTAAATAGTTATAAAATGCCGGGAAAAAGCAAGGATACAGCACAACAGACTCTCACATGCAGCATTGAGGCCATCCAGATGCAAAACCAATTAGAAAAGGCCAGAGATCAAAGAGCAATAGTGTGGACATTGCTTTGTAAATAACATAGACAAAGGGTCTGTTTGTTGTCATCATCAATAATTTCTAAAATAGACCACATGACTATAAATTACATACAGATATTGAAGTGTTTTTTAAAGTACAACAGTGTCTGTAAATAAGGAATGTGATGTATATAGATATATTCTAAAAAAAAAAAAAACCTGATCCATGATAATATGACCCTTCTATAAATGAACTAAAGAGTGATGACTCACACTATAAAAAGATTCTTACGGAGAAAAGTGATTCTGCAGGATGGCTTTAAAATCCAAGCTCTTCGTATACATTTAGAAAATAATTCCATTTGCAGTGTAGTTGGATTTGCACAAGATTTCCCAGGAATATATATGCTGCACAAAGTACCATGAGCCATGTATATACTTGAATAAATGTACTATTGAGAGAACATTAAAGAACAAGTAACTTGGAATAAAAAAAAATCATATACTCATACACAACACAGCTTAACCAAATATTGAGTTTATTTCAATTATTTGCAGTGCAGAATAAAGACCAATATATCGTTGCAATCAAGATTTATGAATCGAAGTGCATACTCAGCTATCTGAAATTCCAGTTTGGGCTCATTCTGACACCAAAATCCATGTCAGAGTTAGTTTATAAAGTAAATGTGCTCACCAATGTAAGGAATATTTGTCAAAAGCATCAGGTTAAGGACATGGCCTAAACTGAATGAGTTAAGACTGTATTTTCACAACATAATCTCGTTGTTTGAGTGGTTTGCATAACTCAGAATAATTTCAAGGAAAAGGCAAGAATTTCTGCAATCCCTCAGAACTAAGAATGTGATGATTCATACTCTATTCCTCTATTATGAGCTGAGATACAACCAGGTGCATGTATTAACATACTATTATACACTCACGGATGGCTTACATTTACAAAGTGTATAGTGCGGTTAAGCACATTTGTATTCACCAGACAACAGCAATAAAGGCAAGTAATAATATTGTAATAATAACAGCAATAGCAATAATCTAGAGAAATACTTTTCATCTAAGGGAATTAAATGCATTTTGTAGAAAATTAAGGACGTTTCTCATCATCGAATATGGCTTACTCTCTCGTTTCTCTTGTGTACAGGCATTTCTGAAACAGATTCATTTTTCATATTTCATGCACAATTCCTTCCTGTAAGAAGAGTGTGCTGCTCTTGGAATGGGTGGCTACTTGTTGTCCCAATCTCAGCTCAAATGCCACTTCCTGCGAGCAGTCAACTGTAATTCCATCTTAAATAGCCTTTCTTCCTATTACTCCCAATAACAATCTATCACATCAAGATCTTTTATTATATGTAGCAGTCATCACTATCTGGAATTATCTTTTGATTTATTAGTATACTTTCCTCATTTTTAGTCTCCCTCCACCTGAACAGAAGCTTCATGAAAAAACCTTATACATATTCTTAAAAAGCACTGAATCCCCAGGCTCTAGAAGAGCTGCTTGCACATGGTAGAAGTACTCAACAAATATGTGTTGAGTGAATGAATGAATGAAAAAAGGGGGTTTAGTTGGCATTTTAACTGGCTAAATATACTTTGATATTTTATTATGTAATTACACATCCCTGAAACATGGCTATGGCTCAGTATAATAATCAACCATTAAAACAATGTGGTTAATTAGTATAGTCTTTCATGTATTTATTCATTTTAAACATAGTTTTTGCCTTTGCGGAGGTTGCATTCTAGAGGGTAAGAGAATGTTCAATTAAGTGTCATGTAAGAAAAAGTTCAAGATACAAAAAAAGAGTATAAAGGGAGGAATTAATTGATTCTGGGGTGGGTTCAGAAAAAACTCTAGAAAGAAGTGCTTTTTAAGTTAAGATGAAGGTGACAATATAAGTTATTGTTCAAACTGGGATACATCTGAAGGTAAAAAGTGGCAATAAATATAACTAGATAACTTATTTGAGTGATCATTTTATTTTATTATATAGGTGGATTTATAAAATAGTTCTCTGAAACACTGTTTCTCAAAAAAATAAACCTTTTTTATTAAAATAGATAAAAACAGCCATGACAAATGCAGTAGCCAGCCTTGAAGCTGGGACCCATACTCTCACAGAGTCCCACCCCACACTGAATCAGGCTTGATCTGTGTGATTACAGAACACAGCAGAAGTGGTAATGTGAGATTTTCAAGACTAGGTGATATAAGGCACGGCCACTTCTGTCTTGCTGTCTTCGATTGCTCATGCTGGAGGAAACCAGTGGCCAACTCAAGCAGCCAGGAGAGGCCTGTATGAGGGAGGAACTGAGGTCTTCTCCCGACAACCAGACTCAACCTGCATCACATGAGTGAGCCCCTTGGGTAGTGGATCCTCCAGACCCAGGCAAGCCTTCAGGTGATTACAACTGTTGGGGGCCTGAAGCTCCACACCCCTTCTTGTGAGACCGCTTCTCCTTGACAATC